>NC_059181.1:60957502-61250296 GCF_019923935.1 Bubalus bubalis
TCTTATGGATGTTAGATGTGAGTATATCTTGCTGTTGTTTAGTTGCTAAGTTGTGTTCAACTCTTTTGTGACCCCCTGGCCTGTAGCCCGCCAAGTTCCTCTGTCCATGGGATTTTCCAGGCAAGAATACTGGAGTGGGTTGCCATTTCCTTTTCCAAGGGATCTTTTCAACAGGGGGATTGAATCCATGTCTCCTGCATTGGTAGGTGGGTATATCTTATATGTCTTCTATATAGTTAAGTAAATTATTTTGTATTCCTAATTCATTGAGTGTTTTTGTCATGAAAGGGTGTTATATTTTATCAAATGGTTTTTTCTGTACCCATTGAAATGACTTTGATTTTCATTTTCTATTCTATTGATATGGTGTATTAATTGTTTTTCAGATTTTAAACCATCCTTGCTTTTCTGTGATAAATCACACTTGGCCATGGAGTATAAATCATTTTATGTTGCTGAATTTGATTTGTTAGTATTTTCTTTTATGGCTTAAGCTATGATCTGTCCTGGAGAAAGTTCCATATGCTTTTGGGAAGAATGTATATTCTGTTGTTGGATGGCATGCTCTATACATGTCTGTTTTCTAATATCTTGTTGAGGATTTTTGCATCTTTATTTCTATGAGATGCTGGTCTTTAGGTTTCTTTTCCTGAGATATCTTTGTCTTATTTTAGTATCAGGGTAATACTGGCCTCAAAAAATGAGTTGGGAAATTGGGAAATATTGCTTCCTCTTCTATTTTTTGGAAGAGTGTCTGAAGAAGTAGTATTAGTTCTGTTTTGAATTTTTGTGTGATTCACCAATGGATCCATCTGTGCTGATACTTTCTTGTAGCTTTTTAAAAAATACCAATTCAATTCATATTATAGATACATTCTTACTATCTATTTCTTATTTAATCAGTTTTGGTGGTCTGTATCTTTCTAGGAATTTTTCCATTTCATCTGAATTATCTAATTTATTGACACAATCATTCATAGTATTCCTTTTTGTACTTTTGTAATATCTGTATTAATGTCCTGTCTTTTAGTTTCTGATTTAGTAATTTGAGTCATCTATGTTTTTTTTTCTTTGTGAATATAACTATAAATTTGCCAATTTTGTTAATCATTTCAAAGATTCAGCTTTTGGTTTCATTGATTTCCTGTAGTTTCTACTCTATTTGATTAATTTGCACTTCATTGCTTCTTTCCTTCTGGTTGTTTTACATTTAGTTTGGTTTTTTCCCCCAGAGCTTTAAGGTGGATATTAGGTTGTTGATTTGGAATATTTCCTCTTTCATAATGTAAGTATTTATAGCTATAAATTTCCCTAAAAACACTGCTTTAGCCACTTCTTAACTTTTGCAATGTTTTGTCTTCATCTTCAGTATTTTCTAATTTTTCCTTTGATTTTTTTTTCTTTCACCAAGTGGTTATTTAGGAGTTTTTTTTTTTTTTAAATTTCCACATATTGGTGAGTTCCCAAAATATCTTTCCATTTTGATTTCTTAATTCAATGCATTGTGGTGAGTGAAAATAATTTCTGTGATTTCTATTCTTTAAAATGTGCTGAGGTTTATTCTATGGCCTACTAAATAGTCTATCACAGAAACTGTTCCAGGTGCACTTGAGAAGAATATATATTTTCATAAAAAATCATGGAAGCTTGTAAATGGTAGAATGACATACTGAAAGTGTTGACAGAAAAAAAAAGTCACCTAAGAATTTTATACTCAACAAAACTATTCAAAAATGAAGGAGAAATAAAGACATTCCCAGATAAACAAATGCTGAGGAAGTTTGTCACTGATAGACCTGTATTATGAGAAATGCTAATGGTAGTAATTCAGGCTGAAATAAAAGAACATTAGATAGTAAGTCAAAGCCATATAAAGTACTAAGAACAAAGCTGAGTAGGTAAATATAAAAGCCAGTATTATTGATTTCTGCTTCATAAATCCTTTTTTTCATATACAATTTAAAAGAAAAACACATAAAACAATCATTACAAATCTATGTTAATAGGTATACAGTGTATAAACATGTTATTTGTGAAAATAACATTATAAGGAAGATGGGCTGGATCTGCATAACAGCAATGTTTTTGTACACTAATAAAGCTAAGCTGGTATTACTTCAAACTAGTTGGTACAAATTTAACGTGTTAATTTATTTATTCTTTAGTCAGTTTTGGTAGTTTGAGTGTATCTAAAAATTCATCTATTTCATCTAAGTTATCTAATTTGTTGGCATACAATGTTTCATAGTATTTTTCTGTAAGTTTTTTTTTCTGTAAGGTATAACAGCAATGCCCCCACTTTCACTTATGATTTTAGAAATCTATGTCTTCCTCTCCTTCTTTCTCTCTCCCTCTCTTTCTTTGGTAAGTATAGATAAATGTTGGTCAGTTTTAATGATCTTTAAAAAGAAACAGCTTTTGGCTTTATTGACTGTCTCTATTATGTTTTTGTTTTCTATTTTATTTTCCTCAGTTCTAATCTTTGTTATTTATTCCTTTCTGATAGTTTTTGTTTAATTTGCTTTTCTGTTTTTACCTCCTTAAGGTATGACAATAAGTTGTTTATTTACAGCTATAAAATTCCATCTGAGCATGGCTTTCATTTCATCTTATAAGTTTTGGTATATTGTGTTTTCATTTTAATTTGTATCAGAGTACTTTATTGTCGGGTAACATTTAACAGGAGGATTCCTGCATGCTGTTTTCTATTTCTCAAGGATTCTCTGTTCCTTATCAGTTCCTATTTCGAGAATGAGTAAAGCTGCATGCAGTTCTCAGGACTGAGATCATAGGATGAGACATGCAATGACTCTTTTCAGTGTCAGCGACCTTGTATGTATTAGATTATCCATATTGTGGCTATTGATAAAATTTCATCCTGCGTAATAGCTGAGTAATCATCTTACTAAAGATATATAAGCCTACATTTCTGCTAATAAAGCACCCTTGCTCCATCAGAGCTTGGGTCCCCATGTCTTTCTTTCTCTCTCTCCCTCTCTCTCTTTCTCCTCTTTCACTTTCTTATTGTCAACTCTGGACCACCAGGTTCCGGTCCATTAAAGGACCCCAACACTTTATGATTTCCTTTCTGATTTTTTCTCTTTCACTCATTGGCTATTTATGTATGGCTTTATTTCCACATATTTGGAATTTTCCAGTTCTCCTAATCTTATTGATTTCTAGTTTCATTTCTTTGTGTTCAGAGCTTATCTTTTGTATGGTTTCAAACTTTTTTGTACTTATTAAGACCTGATTTGTGGCCTAACATATGTTCTATTATGGAGAATGTCCCATATGGAATTGGAAGAAAAATGTGCATTCTGCTGTTGTTGAATTCTATGGAGAATTCTGCATATGTCTGTTAAGTCTGGTTGGTTTATAGTGTTATTTAAATTCTCTATCTTCTTAATGATCTTCTATCTAATTTTTCTCTCCATTATTAAGAG
This sequence comes from Bubalus bubalis, assembly GCF_019923935.1. Lineage (NCBI taxonomy): Eukaryota > Metazoa > Chordata > Mammalia > Artiodactyla > Bovidae > Bubalus > Bubalus bubalis. Next base: position 60,960,949 of record NC_059181.1, read on the forward strand.
TAAGATATTGAAATCTCCAACTATTAGTATAGAATTGTTTATTCCTCCCTTTGATTCTGTTAATTTTTGCTTCGTATCTATGGGAATCTGTGGTTGGGTGCATGTGTTCATAATTGTCATATCTTATTGAAAATGTGACTAGAGCAGTAACAAGTAATGGCATTGTATCAGTAATCAAAAAATTTCCATGCAAGAAAATGTCAGGATCAATTCTGCCCAACATCTAAAAATAAGTTAACACCAATTCTCAAAATCTTCCCAAAGAAGATGAGAGAATACTTTGTAAGTCATTCTGTGAGGTCACCATTACCCTGATACTAAAGGTAGACCAATATATCACATTAAAAGAAAGCCATAGATCAATATTATTTATGGATATATATCCCAAATTTCTCAACATGGTACCAGCAAATGGAAATCAGCAGTATATTAGAAGTATCATACACCAAGAATGAGTGATTTATGCCAAGTGTGCAAGGATGTTTCACCATATAAAAAGCAATCAATATGATAAATTATATTAATGGAAGAAAGGAAAAAAATCCACACGGTTATCTCAATTGATGCTGAGAAAGAATTTGACAAAATCCAGCACTCTTTCATGATAAAAAAAAAAAAAACCTTAACATACATACTCAGAATATCTATATATCAGGTATATATAGAATTTCCATCCAAAAGCAGCAACTACACATCATTGCAAGTTCACACAGAACATTCTTCAAGATTTTGTCATATGTTAAGCCAAAAAACAAGTCTCAGTAAATTAAAGAAGGTTAAAATCATGTCAAGCATCTATTCTGACCAGAAGACTTAAGGCTAGAAATCAACTACAAGAAAAAAGTGTATAAAACATAAAAACATGGAGACTAAAAAATACAATGCTAAACAATCAATGAATCACTGAAAAAATCAAAAAGAAATTAAACAATACCTGGAGACAAAGGAAAACAAAAATACAACAATTAAAAAATTAAAAAATCTATGGGACACAGCAGAAGTAGTTCCAAGAGAAAAGTTTTTAGCAATACAAGCCTATGTCAGTAGTCAAGAGAAATCGCAAATCAACAACCTAACTTTATACTTAAAGAAAATAAATAAATCAAAATATGCATAGAAACGAATGAAAATGAAAACATGACACCCCAAAACCTATGGGATTCAGTAAAAGCAGTACTAAAGGGAAGGTTCAGAGCAATACAAGCTTACCTCAAGAAACAAGAGAAAAATCAAATAAATAACCCAACTTTAGACCTAAACCAACTAGAAAAGAAGAAATTAAGAACCCCAGGGTTAGTAGAAGGAATGAAATCATATAAAGTAGGGCAAAAATAAATGAAAAAGAAACAAAGGAGACTATAGTAAAAATCAACAAAACTAAAAGCTGGTTCTTTGAGAAGATAAATAAAATAGACAAACTATTAGCCAGACTCATCAAGAAAAAAAGGGTTAAGAATCAAATCAACAAAATTAGAAATGAAAATGGAGAAGTCACAACAGATAACACAGAAATACAAAGGATCATAAGAGACTACTGTCAGCAACTATATGACAATAAAATGGACAAATTCTTAGAAAAGTATAACCTTCCAAAACTGAACCAGGAAGAAATAGAAAGTCTTAACAGACACATCATGAGCATGGAAATCAAAACTGTAATCAAAAATTTCCAACAAACAAAAGCCCAGGGCCAGATGGCTTCACAGGTGAGTTCTACCAAAAATTTAGAGAAGAGCTAACACCTATCCTACTCAAACTCTTTCAGAAAATTGCAGAGCAAGGTAAACTGCCAAATTCATTCTATGAGGCTACCATCACCCTGATACCAAAACCAGACAAAGATGCCACAAAAAGAAAACTACAGGCCAATATCACTGATGAACATTAATGCAAAAATCCTCAACAAAATTCTAGCAAATAGAATTCGACAGCATATTAAAAAGATCATACATCATGACTAAGTGGGCTTTATCCCAAGGATGCGAGGATTCTTCAATATTTACAAATCAATCAATGTGATACACCACATTAACAAAATGAAAGATAAAAAACATATGATTATCTCAATAGATGCAGAGAAAGCCTTTGACAAAATTCAACATCCATTTATGATAAAAAACCCTCCACAAAGCAGGCATAGAAGGAACATACCTCACCATAATAAAAGCCATATATGACAAACCTACAGCAAACATTGTCCTCAATGGTGAAAAATTGAAAGCATTTCCCCTAAAGTCAGGAACAAGACAAGGATGCCCACTCTCACCACTACTATTCAACATAGTTTTGGAAGTTTTAGCCACAGCAATAAGAGAAGAAAAAGAAATAAAAGGAATCCAGATGGGAAAAGAAGAAGTAACACTCTCACTGTTTGCAGATGACATGATCCTCTACATAGAAAACCCTAAAGACACCAGAAGAAAATTACTAGAGCTAATCGATGAATATATTAAAGTTGCAGGATATAAAATTAACACAGAGAAATTCCTTGCATTCCTATACACTAACAATGAGAAAACAGAAAGAGAAATTAAGGAAACAATTCCATTCACCATTGCAACGAAAAGAATAAAATACTTAGGAATAAATCTACCTAAAGACACAAAAGACCTATTATAGAAAACTATAAAACATTGGTGAAAGAAATCAAAGAGGACACAAATAGATGGAGAAATATACCATGTTCATGGATCGGAAGAATCAACATAGTGAAAATGAGTATACTACCCAAAGCAATCTATAGATTCAATGCAATCCCTATCAAGCTACCAACAGTATTTTTCAGAGAACTAGAACAAATAATTTCACAATTTGTATGGAAATACAAAAAACCTCAACTATCTAAAGCAATCTTGAAAAAGAAGAATGGAACTGGAGGAATCAACCTGCCTGACTTCAGATTATACTACAAAGCTACAGTCATGAAGACAGTATGGTACTGGCACAAAGACAGAAATATAGATCCATGGAACAAAATAGAAAGCCTAGAGATAAATCCATGCACCTATGGACACCTTATCTTTGACAAAGTAGGCAAGAATATACAATGGAGAAAAGACAATCTCTTTTAACAAGTGGTGCTGGGAAAACTGGTCAACCATTTGTAAAAGAGTGAAACTAGAATGCTTTGTAACACCATACACAAAAATAAACTCAAAATGGATTAAAGATCTAAATGTAAGGCAAGAAACTATAAAACTCCTAGAGGAAAACAGGCAAAACACTCTCTGACATAAATCACAGCAGGATCCGCTATGACCCACCTCCCAGCGTAATGGAAATAAGAGCAAAAATAAACAAATGGGACCTAATTAAACTTAAAAGCTTTTGCACAACGAAGGAAACTATAAGCAAGGTGAAAAGACAGCCTTCAGAATGGGAGAAAAATAATAACAAATGAAGCAACTGACAAAGAATGAATCTCAAAAATATAAAAGCAGCTCACGCAACTCAATACTAGAAAAATAAATGACCCAATCAAAAAATGGGCCAAAGAACTAAACAGACATTTCTGCAAAGAAGACATACAGATGGCTAACAAACACATGAAAAGATGCTCAAAATCACTCACTATCAGAGAAATGCAAATCAAAACCACAATGAGGTAGTATCTCACGCCAGTTAGAATGGCTGCTATCAAAAAGTCTACAAACAGTAAATGCTGGAGAAGGTCCAGAGAAAAGGGAACCCTCTTAAACTGTTGGTGGGAATGCAAACTAGTATAGCCACTCTGGAGAGCACTGTGGAGATTCCTTAGAAAACTGGAAATAAGACTGCCATATGACCCAGCAATCCCACTGCTGGGCATACACACTGAGGAAACCAGAACTGAAAGAGACATGTGTACCCCAATGTTCATTGCAGCACTGTTTACAGTAGCTAGGACATGGAAGCAACCTAGATGTCCATCAGCAGACGAATGGATAAGAAAGCTGTGGTACACAATGGAATATTACTCACCTATTAAAAAGAATGCATTTGAATCAGTTCTAATGAGGTGGATGAAACTGGAGCCTATTATACAGAGTGAAGTAAGCCAGAAAGAAAAACACCAATACAGTATACTAACACATATACATGGAATTTAGAAAGATGGTAATAATGGCCCTACATGTGAGACAGCAAAAGAGACACAGATGTAAAGAACAGACTTTTGGACTCTGTGGGAGAAGGCGAGGGTGGGATGAATTGAGAGAATAGCACTGAAACATGTATATTACCATATGTGAAATAGATCACCAACCCAAGTTTGATGCATGAAACAGGGCACTCAAAGCCGGTGCACTGGGACAACCCAAAGGGATGGGATGGGGAAGGAGGTGGGAGGGGGGTTTGGGATGGGTGACACATGTAAACCCATGGCTGATTCAAGTCAATGTATGGCAAAAACCACTGCAATATTGTAAAGTAATTAGCCTTCAATTAAATAAACAAATAAAAAGAAAATTAAAAAAAAATTTAGTAGAAGGAAAGAAATAATAAAGATTAGAGCAAAAATAAATAAAATAGAGAATAAAAATATAAAAGATCAATGAAACTAAGAGTCAGTTTTTTAAAAAGATTTTAAAAATTCATAAACTTTTATCCAGAAACATCAAGAAAAAAAGAGAAGGCTCAAATAAATAAAAACATAAATAAAAAAGAATTATACCTGACACCACAGAAATACAAAATATCATAAGAGATTTTTATAAAAAATTATACACCAATAAAATGGACAGGGCTTCCCTGGTTGCTCAGACTTCCCAGGTGCTCAGAATGCACCTGCCAATGCAGGAGATGCGAGTTCAGTCCCTGGCTTGGGAATATCCCCTGGCAAAGGAAATGGCAACCCACTCCAGTATTCTTGCCTGAGTAGACTGGTGGGCTGCAGTCCATTGGGTTGCAAAAGAGTTGGACATGACTTGGTGACTAAACAACAACAAACAGCAACAAAATGGACAACCTAGAAGAAATGGACAAATTTCTAGAAATGTATATTCCCTCAAGACTGAGTCAAGAAGAAATATAATATATGAACAGACTGATTCCCAGGAATGAAATTGAACCATTAAAAACAAACAAACAAAACAACAGCAAAAAAAAAAAAAAAAAAATTACCAACAAAGAAGTCTATGACCAGATGGCTTCATAGGTGAATTCCACCAAACATTTAGAGAAGTGTTATCACCTATCCTTCTCAAAATATTTCAAAAAATTTCAGAGGAAGGAACTCTTCCAAACTCATACTATGAGGCCAACATCGCCCTGATACCAAAACCTAACAAAGATACCACACACAAAAAGGAAAATTACAAGCCACTGTCTGATGAACACAGTTACAAATATCCTCTACAAAATGTTACAAACCAAATTCAACAATACATTTAAATGATCATAAACCATTATCAAGTGGTATTTATCCCAGGTTCAATATCCACAAATCAATCAATATGATATACCACATTAAAAATTGAAGAATAAAAATATATGATTATCTCAATAGGTGCAGGAAAAGTATTTCACAAAAGTCAACATCCATTTATGATAAAAACTCAACATAGTGGGTAAAAGAGGGAACACACATCAATATAATGAAGGCCATATATTACAAGTCTATAGGCAACAGCATACTCAATGATAAAAAGCTGAAAGCATTTCCTCTGTGATTCGGATCAAGACAAGGATGCCCACTGTCACTATTTTTTTGTTTGTTTATTTTTAAATAATTAAAAAATTTTGATTCTACTCTCATCACTTTTATTCAACATAGTATTGGAAGTCCTAGCCATAGCAATCAGACAAGAAAAATAAATAAAAGTGATTCAAATTGAAAAGGAAGAAGTAAAACAGTCACTATTTGCAGATGACGATACTCTACATGAAAATCCTAAAGATGCCACTATAAACTATTAGAGCTCATCAATGAATTCATAAAGCTGTAGGATACAAAATTAACACATAGAATTCTGTAGCATTTCTATACACTAGCAATGAATCATCAGAAATAGAAATTGAGAAAACAATCCAATTCAAAATGAATAAAATACCCAGGAATAAATCTAACTAAGGAAGTGAAAAAAAAAAAGGAAGTGAAAAACCTGTACATAGAACAGTATAAAACATTGACGAAAGAAACTGAAGATGACACAGACAGATGGAGAGAGATATTGAGCTCATGGATTGGGAGAATTAATATTGTTAAAATGACCATACTCCCGAAGGAAATCTATAGATTCCATGCAATCTCTATCAAAATATCAATGGCATTTTTCAGAGAGCTAGAAGAAATAATTCTAAAATTTGCATGAAAACACAAAAAACCTCAAATAGGCAAAACAATCCTGGGAAAGAACAGAGCTGAAAGCATCATGCTCCCTGACTTCAGACTCTGCTACAAAGCTATAGTAATCAAAACCAATATGATACTGGCACAGAAATAGTTACATAGATAAATGGAATAGAATAGAATATGAACCCACATTTACAATCAATCTATGACAAAGGAGGCAAGAATATACAATGGGGAAAAGACATCCTCTTTAATCAATGGTGCTGGGAAAACTGGACAACTACATGCAAAAGAATCAAACTGGACTACTTTTTCACACCATGTACAAAAATTAAGTCACAGTGGAGTCAAAGAATAAATTTAATGTTCAGCACTGTGAGATTTCTAGAAGAAAACAAAGGCAGTACACTCTTTGACATTGGTCTTAGCAATATTTTTTTGGATGTCTTCCCAAGCAAGGAAAATGAAAGCAAAAATAAACCAATGGGACTACATCAAACTAAAAAGCTTTTGCATGATGAAGGAAACTATCCACAAAGTGTAAAGGCCACCTACTTACACAATACTGTATGTCAGTTATATCTCAGTAAAACTGGAAGAAAAAAGAGAAATAGTAGCTTACTATATAAATAGGAATAAATGCAGGAACTAATTACCAGGAGAAACCATTAAAGGAGAAGAAAGTCTGGCATGGGAAAGGATGGAGCAAGGGATGGTTGGTTGTTATATTGACACTTCTGGTCTTTGATTTTTAACCATATACATGTGTAATATTTTGATTTCAAAAGTACTTTTTAAACTCTGCAATTCTAATCCTGTCCACTCCTGGCCTCAGATCCCCCTAGTGATACATGTTAAATTATAAATTCTTTACATATCATTCAAAACCCTTTAAGATCTGGCCCCAACCTACATTACCAGCAACATTACTGCTCTTTTCCTTAAAGTACTTGAGACTCTAGTCATAGCAATCTTTTTGCAGCATCTTGGGTGCCATATTCTTTCATGCTTCCATGATTTTGCATACTTTGTTGCTTCTGCTTAACTTTCCCCTCCTTCTTCTCTTCCCTCTCTACCTTCCCCTCATCTCCCTGATGAACCCACACTCATCTTCCCAGAGTCTGAAAATGTCATATGTCCTAGTAGGCCTTCCCTACCACTCCACAGTAAGAGTTTTGTCCTCTTTCCCCTGTGCTGTTTCAACATTTAGTACATTGCCCCACTATAGCACAGATCACATAGGATTTAACTTGATGAGTCTGCTTCTCCCACTGGATTGTGGGATGCCTGATTTCAGTGACCAGCTTTGCTTCATGTTTATAGTCCCAGGGCTTATTCCATGCTTTATTGAATTGAATATATTTTAAAAGGGCATTTGAAAAAAATACTTCACCAAGAAACTAGGGAAAATCAAAATAAGTCTCAGAAAGCTAGTACAGGTGATTGTGTTACAGCATCACCATAACTATGAAGAAAGAAACGTTGATGGTATGGTAGTTCTTCAAAATGTTAGAGTTACCATATGACCTAGCAGATCCACTCCTAGGTATATAACAAGAGGAATGAAAATATATATTCACACAAAAACTGGTTTATGAATGTTCATAGCAACATTATTCATAATAGCCAAAAATGAAAATAACATAAGCACTTACCGACTGAAGATTGGATAAACAAAATGTAGCATATCCATATAAAGAATATTATCTGGCTATAAAAAAGAATGAAGTACTGATACATACTACAACTTGAATGAACACTGAAATCATGCTAAGTGAAGCCAGACACAAAAGGTCACAAATTGTATGACTTCATTTTTATGAAATGCTCAGAGTAGGCAAATCTATAGAGACAAAAAGTATATTAATGGCTACTTGGGCCTGGAGGTGAGTTGGAGGTACAAAGTTTCTTTTTGGGTGATTAAATGTTCTAAAATTAGATAGTGATGATCACACAACTTTGGGAACTATGCTAAAAAACATTATATTGTGAACTTTAAAAGGGTGAACTTTATGGTTTAAATGATATCTCAAAAGAGTTGTTTTTAAAAAGAAGAAATCTAGAAAAGATCCTGGAAAGAAATACACCAAAAAGTCAACAAGCTGTTAACTTTGAGTTGTGGGGTTTTGTGAAGGTGATTGTTATTATTTTTCTTTTGTTCTACTTTACATTGTTTTCCATACATTCTACAATGAACATGTAATTAAGATCGGACACTTCATGCTTTAAAACATCAAGGAAGAAGAGAATTAACATGTTCTGAGCACATGATATGTACTAGGTAGGGTAACCCCCACAGTATTTCTGTCAGGTTGCTATTTCTTTTTTCAACTTCACCAGGGTGAACGGGGGGGAAATGAGACTTAAGGAGTCATGGTCTTTCCTCATTCTCTCCCCCTTTCTAAAAAACTTCTTGGGTTTTCTGGCTTCATTTGGGGCCTTTGGTTTGTTGAACTGGTAGTAATGACTAAAGAAAAATTGAAAGAGACTTTGAAAGTTAGGACTGATTTATAGAAGAGTAGAGAGTGACCAGAGAAAGCAAAGAAGACTCTGGGGAAAGATCAGAGGAGAACAGAGAAAGAGAAGATGTGTCAAGGGCTGAACGTAGAGGGAATTACCATGTGTAGAAGGATGGACTAGATTCTGGATGCCTGGATTTTTTAATCATTCTGATCTCAGCTCAGACATGGCCTCCTCAAAAGCCCCATGAGGTTGTGATGCCCACTTCTGAAGGAGCCGCTCTCACCTCTATCTCCACCTTGTTCCATCCCATTACCCTGTGTTATCTTTTCCATAGTATTGACTACTATCTGAACATGTCCTGTCTTCTTCCACTGATGTGAGCACTGTTCCAGAAGCAGAACCTCCTCTGGCTTGTTCAGTGATCTGTTGCTGGAGTGGGAACCAGGTCTGGTAATGTGTGGTGCTCAGAATGTGAGAACTGTACTTTCTGTTATCATTCATTGACTCCTCTCTCCTCACTTTTCTCCACTTTTTCTAATGTTCATCCTTCAAAGCCCCAGTCAAAACCCAGCAACTACTGAAACTCGTATTTCTTGGCTAGAAGTGAGCCCTTGACCTTGACACATGAGCCCTCAACTACTCCCATACTGGTTTCATAAGCTCTTTGATGTCAGGGTTCATTTCTTATACATCACAGCAACACATTTTACTGAGCTTATTTGTGTGTGCATGCCATAAAATTAACACATGAGAAAAATAGTCATTTTAGACTGATAACTTATGAAGAAAATTTAAAAAGGTAAGATGATGACAAGGTAAGATGACAAAAAGGGTTGGGGGAATGGCACTAATTTCATCTGAATGGTTGGAGAAATTTCTCTGAGGAAGTGACAATTGAGCTGAGATTTGACTTGAATCTTTCTGTATCTCCCACAATGCCCTATATATTGCCTTTGCTGACTGACAGACCATGGAGTGTCAGGAGTGGAAGTTTCCTAAAGGTTCTCTAGTCCAGGTCCAATCTTACATAGGTTTCATCTCCTGATAGTAAGCTGCTGATCCCAGGTAGGGCAATCTGCCTCAAGGTCCCCAGTTTCCCATTTCAGTTGGTTCTTCAGACACCCTTATGAATAGCTACAGAACCAACATTTTCTAGGCACCTTTTGTGTGCCAGATACTTCCATGCTCAGTATCTTACTTACCTCTTACCTAGTAGTACTACTATTCTTATTCCTATTTGAAAGATGAAGCAAACTCAGAGAGTTTATGTAACTTGCCCAAGGTCACACTGCCAGCAAGTGTGTAGTGAATATGCCTAATGTCAAGACTGGTGCACCTTGCTATTATCTCTTGCTCTCCCATTATTCTGAAGTTTAAACTATCTTGTTCAGGCTTTGAGATTCCTAACTTTGGGACTGGCCTGATTTCATTGGAGCTGTCTCACTAGAGATATCAAGTTAACCTTTTCCATCAACTGACCCTTTAGAGACACCAAGGTTTACTGTCTTTACTTTTTGTAGTCATTACATGAAGACTGAGATCATGTCTGACCCCAAATGTTCCTGGCTGGACAGTCTCATGCCTCACTCAGGCTCCTTTCTCTAAGTCTGGGACTCCCTCATAACCCGTGTGTGTGTGTGTGTGTGTGTGTGAGAGAGAGAGAGAGAGAGAGAGAGAGAGAGAGGCAGAGACAGAGAGACAGAGAGTAACAGACTGATGCTCTTTACTTGCCTGGTGCCCAGGCTAAGAGGTCATTCTGATCCCTGTATTGTGACTTCTTCTACCCACCAACCCAATCCTCAATCTGCTGAGTCTGTTCTATTTCCCCTTTTACTTTCTTCAGGGGGTCAACACCAGTATCTGCTCTTTTGTGCCTCAGAGAGTTACCTGTTAATCTCCTATATCTCCTCCCTCCCTCAACCTCCTTTTCAGTCTCAGCTAGGACCTAGAGGTGAAAACAGGGAGCAGGAGCCCAGGATTTGGGAATCTCTGAACCTCCCCATTATGAGGGGTGCACGCCCTCATGTGTTCACCTTACATAAATTCAGCCTGAGATTACAACTTAAGGCCCTGCTGGCAGAGCCTTCTTTCGCTGACCTGGCCAAGGATCTTAGCCTTTCTCTGGCCTGTCTATGCCAATGCCTCCCTGGCATTTGAATCAGTCTAAGTCTTGGGGACTCCATCTGGTCTCACTCCAAATGGAACACCTTCTGGTTGTTTTCCCCTTTCGCTCTAACAACTGTAACTGTGCTGTGCTTAGTCGCTCAGTTGTGTCCGACTCTTTGCCACCCCAGGCTCCTCTGTCCCTGGGGATTCTCCAGGCAAGAATATTGGAGTGGGTTGCCATGCCCTCCTCCGGGGGTCTTCCAAACCCAGAGATACAACCCAGGTCTCCTCCAGGGGCTCTTCCCAACCCAGAGATCCAATCCAGGTCTCCCACATTGCAGGTGGATTATTTACCATCTGAGCCACCAGGGAAGCCCAAGAATACTGGAGTGGGTAGCCCATCCCTTCTCCAGGGGATCTTCCCGACCCAGGAATCAAACCAGGGTCTCCTGCATTGCAGGCAGATTCTTTACCAGCTGAGCTACCCAGGAAGCCCAACAACTGCAACTACACAATAATAATAGCCACTTTCTGGCAAGCATGTAATATGGACCAGGGGTTTATATTCATCAGCTAGTTCAAGCTGCACAGCACCCTGATAGGTAAGTGATATTTTCTTGGTACATGATAGGCACTTGTGAACGAATTAATGGTTTCTCCCCAGTTCATCATAGGGCCAACAGAAGCTTAGGGAAGTCACAGAAGTAATGGGTCAGAAACAGAATTGAAACCCAAGCCTAACTGATCTCAAAGCCTGGCTCCCAGCAGTCATATCAGGATGCTTCTCAAACAACTGCAACACCATGAATTCCAGTTCACAAGCCTGTTTGAGGGAGAAGCTGATGGATGTGGTTAGGGATACTGTATTCAAAGTCACACAGCTAGTAAGCAGGCACCACCACTTCCTTGTTCTGTGAGTGTGGGCAAGTTGCTTGACTTCTCTGTATCACAGCTTCCTTATTAGCAAATGGGGATAACAATAGTAACAACCAGAGGGTTGGGCCACTTTAATGAGATAATATACATAAAGGGCCTAGCATGGAGCTTGGTATATGGTAATTACTCAAAAAATGTTTATGATGGTGCCTGAGACAAACACAACATGACAGCCCCTTCTAGCACCTTCTCTCTGTCTTGTTCCTTACTGCATGCCTTCCATCCCTTTATTCACCATACTGGGCTGAATGTGGCCACCACCATGTCCATGCCCTAATAGTTAGAACCTATGAATATTGTCTTATTTGGAAAGAAGATCTATCTTTGTAGATGTGATTAAGTTTAATGATCCTGAGATGAGGAGATTGTCCTGGATTATCTGGGTACATTCTAAATTCAATGACAAGTATTCTTATAAGAGAGGCAAAGGGAAATATGGGTATCAGTATTTAAGTATTGTTAACTTCCTATCATAATATTTAATTCATAGGATATCAAGGAAAAGAGTAAATAGCTTTCAAGAACTTTATTTCCTCCTCTGCAGAAGGGGTCAGTGTGCTTTGGGTGGTAGGCAGGATAGTTGTACTATGTTGGCAGAAATATGACCTTGTTATTATCTTTATCTGGAGATTAAGTATGGTTTAGAGATAAATATGGGTGCCAAGTAGACAAGGGGTGGGTGGGTTGCCTTGCGAAGGCATGTCTGCTTCTAGAGGAAGACCACTGTGCTTCTGCCCAGAAGTGGGCCCTGGGAGGCTCTTCTGGTAGGGCTGAGATTTCCTGCAGGAAGCAGTTCCATTCTGCTCTCATGTGAGGAAAACGGGTAATCAGAGTCATAGAAGCCTGTACCTTATTGCCTGGCTCTAGTCATTTCAGTCTGGACCATTTTAAAAGCAGGTGTTGCCAATCCACTTTAGTCATAATCCCTTCATGAAGTGCCCTTGGAAGACACCTGCAAGCTCTGCACCTTGGAGAATGTGCCTGGGAAATGGAATAGGCTGTCTGCTTTCCAGAGTTGTCAACTCCAAGCCAGGGCCTTGGGAGAACCCTAGTAGTGGATGCAGGTAAGGGAGGGGGGTTGAATCACCTCAGACTTCCACAATAGGTTCTTTTCCTTTTCAGTCTGGGCAGGTATTCTTCACACCAAGGACTGCTGCTGCTAAGTCACTTCAGTCGTGTCCGACTCTGTGCGACCCCATAGACAGCAGCCCACCAGGCTCCCCCGTCCCTGGGATTCTCCAACCAAGAACACTGGAGTGGGTTGCCATTTCCTTCTCCAATGCATGAAAGTGAAAAGTGAAACTGAAGTCGCTCAGTCGTGTCCGACTCTTAGCGACCCCATGGACTGCAGCCTACTAGGTTCTTCCATCCATAGGATTTTCCAGGCAAGAGTACTGGAGTGGGGTGCCATTGCCTTCTCCACACCAAGGACTACTAAGACCTAAGTGACTGAAAGAGTCTCAGGTGAGTGGCTTACGTGGGGAAGGGAAGAGGATAGAGTGCCTTGATTTCCAACATCACCAGGCTGGAGAAAGGCAAAATGGCTCAGGGAGGCCACAGACAAGAGTAAGGTTCAGGTTGATGGGCCCTCTACTCAATGGTGCATGTTGACCTGGGATGGTTTGCTATCAGAGTCTAGCACCTTGTAGGCTCCCGGGGGAGGCCTAGCAGTGTTTGTGAACTGACTGACCCATGTTTGTTCCTGAGAAGGTCTATTTTACAGATAGCAATCTCTGATGGACCCTCCTTCTGCAGGCCTGGATTCTTAAATTTTTGGGTTGTCCATTGTCTATAGGACTCTCCTAGTTGGCTCTAGCCTCCTTAGGTGACAGTAGCTGAGAGACTGCCCATCTTGGCTGAGCTGTCTGTCCTTCTGCCAAATGAGCAAACTGGAGAAGTGCCCCAAGACAAGAGAGAGAACAAGGAGGATAGATGCAAAGCCAGTTTCTCCATGCTGCACGGAGTTACAATCTTTGCTCTGCCCACACCATGTCATGTTGTCAGGGACTGCATCATAGTCATCCCTGTGTCCCTTACAGGAGTAAAGGCAGTGTCTAGTATGTAGGAGATGGAGGCAGAGATGGAGCCAGAGAGATCTGCACCAAACTTCAGGGCCTGTCAAATACTAGACATAAGATGCTATTTGGGTCACTTAACTTCTGAGAATGCCAGTTTTATCATTGGAATATAAAATGACTTTGAGTGAGAGAATAGATACAAAGTACCTGGAATGTAGTAGGTGCTCAGTAGATGGTGCCTGTCACCACCATCCCCACCATCATCATCACCAACACCATTAGCATTTATTGTGCACCCACTGTATGCCAGTCCTGATGCTTGGCTTTGATGCTTGGCAGAAGATAAAGGAAAAGCAGTCAGTGATTTCTGCCCCAGGTTAGAATATAGTGGGAGAGCTCAGGTACACAGTAATATTGGAAATCCAAGTGCTGATCAGAGGCACACAATCAGGAAATGGAGATCAAAGGAGAGAACAGATCTGCGGGCTTGGGGCTTCTAGGAAGGCTGCTCAGAGGAGGCGAGTGCTATGGTAGGCCTGGATAGATTGAATCTCTAGTACTTAGAGGAGGAGGGGGAAGAGAATAAAGGGATTCCCGGCTTAGCTCAGCCTGGGCCAGCACCTGAAGCTGGCAGTATCGTCTATCTTCCTTCAGGCTGTTGGGGGCCAGGCCCAGTACTGCAAATACTGGGCTGGCCACTGGGGGTCGACAGAGATTGAAGAATAGGGAGGCTACTAGGGAGAGATTTCCTTAGAGACTACCTCTGTGATTGAACAACCTGCCTAAGGTCTCATTTCCCCTCTGAAATTCCCTCCTCCTTCCTCCGCTGTCTATAGAGCCCTAATCCCCCCAAGACACTCTTGGTTCAGAAGCCCCAGAGCTTCCTGACTTCCCCACCCCTGCCCAGAACACCAACCCAAGGAGGAAAATTCCCTCTCTCTCCACATCCCCACCCCCATCTCCAGTTCTGGCTAAAGCCTGGGGCTGCCATAGTCTCTGCTTTGTGTCCAGGAGAGCAGCTGTGAAAGAAAAACAAGCCAGGCCAGGGAGATTTATCTTCCTCTGAGGAGGGGGTGGCTTCATTGTGAGGAAGATTCTGGGTGGTTTGTCAACTGAGGCCTCACCCAGCCCCAACTTGGTCAGCACTTGGAAGGTGGAGGTATGGCAGGGGTGGGGGTGAGGGAGGTTGGTTGGGAGACTAAAGGCTTAGAAGGAAATTGGACCTTCCCTGGGAGGTACATTGAGCCTGGGCACTGGGGTCTTGATGATTAAAGATGAGAAGGAAGGTCTCGAAACCAAGCTGGACTAAGTAGAGAATGGGGAGCGGAGGTTTCAATGTCAGAGATCCTGGCTTGGTTGGCTCAGGGGCAGCTGGAGGGTGGTGGGCCTGGGTCCCATATATTTGCCTTTGGTTATCTGGCCAGTTGTGTCCAGTCCCTTATCTCGCCTCAGGATGGCCCATGGGCTCATGACCTTTCTACCAGTAGGCTTGAGCTTATCAGTTGAGAAAGCCCAGACCTGACCCTTTAACCATTTTTTTTTTACTTCACTGAAAAACTATGATTACATATTGCTGACCCTTTAACCCTTATGGTAGGTTGGGAGATAGGAAGTTAGCTCATAGACTAGTGAGGGGTAAGAACTAGGAGGGCTGGAGAGAGGAGGAAGCACTGCCTCTTCCCTTGGTTCCTCAGGTTGTTCAAATATTTGCTCTGCTTTGGGTGTTCCTCCAAGGGAATTTTATTCCCTGTGTTTATGGGGCTTGACAAGTCCAGTGTGTTCTTTAAGGAGCCAGGAGCAGGATTGGGCAAAGATGCCATTTCTGCAGCCAGCATTGTCCTCCTCGGGGCTTACTAGTTCTCTGAGATGGGAAGCTAAGCTGGGGTTAGTGACAGATGGGGACAATGGCTGATCCCCACCTTGAATTCCTGAGCCCCTGACAGTGATGAATGGCCCAGCCCCTCTTTGCACATTCCCCAGGTAACTGGAGTGAGAGAGTGACAGGTGGGCCAGACTGGAGTGCTGCAGAGTTTCCCCCACAGCTGCCCTCCCTGGAGCCAGAAAGCAAGGACAGGAGGGACTATTAGAGTAAGCTGAACCCAGATCAGTGACACACAGGGGCTCAGGGATATCCAAAGATGAGGCCTTCAAGGAGCCAAGGGTTCCAGCTGCAGTCCAGAGCCTGTGCTACCTGCCGTGCCACCGGTAGCCATGCGCTGGCCTTCAAATCCCCTGTTCTAGGCTCTTTTCAGGCACAAGGGAAGGTCATTTGCCTGTGTGGGCCCAAGGGCTTTGGACAGATTTCTAGGAGTTCAAGGTAGGGTAATGAGGTGCAAGGAGGGGATAAAGAGAGAGGGAGGGAGAGGGCAGGCCCATCTCAGGAAGAGAAGGTCTCTTATCTCTGGTGTCATCCTGCCAACAGCATGATCTGGAGCCAGGCTGACACCGGAAGATCAAGGTAATCTCAGTGCACACACCCATAAACCAGGCTTGAAGCTGGGGCAGGGACCAGGGATTGAACGTCTGGTTGAACTCTTGGCTTTTGGGACAACCCTCTCTTTCCCCAGCCACTGGGAATTGCCATGGCTACAGTGAAACTAGACTAGCAGGGCTTACCTACCTGGGGCTTGGTCTGGGGTGTGGTGCAGCCGGGAGAGGGATGGGAGGAAGAGTAGGAAGGCTCCCACCCTGGGCTTGCCCTGAGCCTGACCCAGAGATAGAGTGATTTGGGAAAAGCAAGATGTTCACTGGGGAGGGAGGACAGCCTGAGCTCAACACAGACCCCAGGTGGTCTCTGCTAGAGGGCAGTGAAGGCAGAGGAAGACCAGGAGAGAAGCGGCTAGTGGGATAAAGAAGTTGGCTGGGTAAGAGAGGGCTCTGCAGGCTGAGGGTGGTAGGGGCAGGGGATGCAGCCTGATTGAGCCTGGAGCCTCAGTTTTCTCTTCTCTAAAATAGGCCTATCAGTATCAATCTCACGGATGTTGTGAGAATTAAACAAAGATTGCATAGCATCAAGGGTGAGAGTGCCCAGCTACAGTGCCTGGCATACACATGGGGTTCAAGAAACACAACTCTCCTTCTCCCTGTAGGGATCAGTTGTGTACATCTGTGAAGAGGATGCAGGCAGAGGCTGTGGGTCTTCAAGAGGACGACAGGAGGATTAGGGTAGGCCAGAGATGACTGTAGACAGGAGAGAGGGCTGCTAGCCTCATGGAGTAGTCCCAGCTGGCATCACCCCAGGCCTCAGGGCAGGCTTCCTGTCCTCTGACCCTTCACTGTACAAGGTCCACACTTTGACACATATTTCTTTCCAGGGCCCTGGAGTATCCGAGTAGAGTCATGTGTCTAAGCTCAAGTTACGCAGCTCTATGGCCCAGGTTTGAATCCTGACTCTTCTTCTCCCTGGCTGTGTGGCTTCAGGTGAGGAAGTTCACTTCTCTTGTCTCAGAGTACAAAGAAGACAAGGAAAGGTCAAGGACAAGGGCCACGGTAGTAAGAGAGGGAGTGTGAGTGTTCATGCACATGGACAGGACAGTCCCATGAGAAAATGTGGAGGCTAGACTCTATGTCCCATAGGGTTAGGAACCAGGCCTGATAGCTGGTGCTGTGCGAATCAATAGGCAAGGAAGACAGTAAGTTCATATATGAATATGTACATGTGTGAGAATATGAGAAGAGCTAAAAAAATGTGCATGTGGCACATAAAGCATGTGTGAACGGGTGAAAACATGTGTGACTGGGAATGAGGGTGTCTGTGGGAGGCTCTGTGGAGGAGTAATAGTTTCCATTTAGTAAGCACCATGGTGGGCTGGCTGTGATGTTGAGACCTTTCTGTGCATTATCTCATTCCCCGCTCAGCACAGTTCCATGAAGGAGAGATGATCTCCAGGTTACAGAAGAGTTAACTGAAGCACACAGGGGAAGCGACTTGACCAAGGAGATACAACTGATAAGCAGTGAACTCTATGGCTCTGAAGTCCATAACTCCATGCCTCCCGAGGGTGTGGGAAGCTGAGTTATGTAGCTCTCTGGGGGGCTGTTATGATACCTGAGGCCTCCTGCAGCTGCCAGTTGTTTTTTGGCACCCCTGGGTTCAGAAGGCCCCTACATACAGATTTCCATCTGCTTGGAGATTCTTGAAGGCAGGGCTTGGTGGGATTCCTCTTTGGATCTCAGCTCAGAGGCAATCACAGGATCAGTGCTCAGGAAACCCTGGTGGACTTTAACCCTGAGGGGTGTGTGTGTTCAGTGACACTGATCTGGGAGGCTTGGGAAGGTGTGTAACTGCCACTAGGATAGTGAGCTTGGATAAGAGAGGGTCCACACCCCCCACAGATCCTGACTTCCTTTTCAGCTTCCCTGGGGAGTAATTTTCCTTACCTTAGGGGGCATGAATCACTACCTAAGAGGCCCTGCTAGGGTGGGGCAGGAGGTGGGATCCTGGAGTCATTGGCCCTGGCTGCAGCATGGAATAGGCCCAGCCCTGCTACAGAGGCTCCAGTAGGCAGGTTCAGGCAGAAAGGCTGCACCATGACCAGCGGTGACCAGTGTGTGGAGCAGGCCTAGACACAGAGTCCTCTCTTCTTTCCTCTGTGCCCTCCCCACCCAGGATGAGGTGTTGGCACACACAGGAGCTGCTGCTGTCTTCCCAGGCTTCCCAAGTCTGGCAGCATAGCTTCATCTGCCCCATCCCCCACCTGATCAGCCCCCCACCTAGGCTCACCTCCTGAAGGGCACTCGGCATGTTAGCAGTGGAATCTGAGGCTGGTTCTGGAATTGATGGTGGTTGACTTTAGCTGGGAACTTGGGGATATGGCTAGGGACATAGATGAACTTCCCCAGGCCTAGAAACCCCTCAGAGGACTGTGAGTGAAGAGTGGAGTCCTGGCCATTCTGAAGGTTGCTGCTTTCCAGGCATGAACCAGCTTTTAACCAGGAATGAAGTAAGTAAGCAAGTAAGCAAGAAGAGGGGCTGGAAATGTGGTGACTCAGTATGGTATAGGAAACTGGGCACAGGCTTAGGAGACAGAGAAGTCTGGGGCCACATTCTGCTTCTACCGTCAATCAGCTCCATGACCTCAAATGAGTCACTTCCCCTTGAGCCTTAGTTTTCCCTCTTACGTAAAATAGGGATCATGGAACTCATCTCAAAGGGTTGTGAAGGGAAATGCCTCTACCATGGTTCCTGGAACATAGTAGGCACTCAGTAAGTGGCAGGTTGTTTTCCATCCTCACAATTTGCTGTCCTTCTATGCCCTTTGGACAATCCTAGTCTCCAACTTGGTCTATTGGTGTGTCTCTGCACCTTGTTCTTATCTTTCCTTGCTCACACCCTAATAAGGAATCCAGCTGGGAGGTGAGAGACCCTAAACAGCTCCTCCTCTTCTATTTCTACCCATATCCTCCTCATCCTCTAGGCCCTGTTCCTGAAAGTGAGAGTAACCCACTTCCTCTCCTGGAAGTGAGAATAACCCACTTCCCTCTCTGTTTCCCCCAAATATAGGTCCACTTTATGAATCAAAGAGGTCATCAGAGGATCCAATGAGAAAGTCAGTAACTCAGCCTCCTCTTTAAGTGAGAGAAGGACAGGAAACTGTGTAAATGGCAGAGCACTTCGGAAATGTCTCTAATTATCTCCATAAAGCAGCAGCAAAGAGACTTTAAGTCCTCGGCAATCCCTGAGCCAACTCCAAACTCAGATCTTCCTCCTAGTGCTCTGTCTTCCTCCCCATAGGGGACCGCGGTTCTAGCCAAGGCCACTACCCCTGTCCTGGGTCTTGTGCTCGAGCACGTGTGCCAGGCTCGTGTGTGCCACGCTCCTGTTGGAGTGGGTACTCTCAGTCGGTCCCAGGAGCCGGTAGTGTTATAAAAGTCCAGTAGAGGGAGACATTAGCATGTGGGTACATCTGTTGAGGTCCGACAGGGAGAGTGGGTCGGACCTGGAGGGTCTGAGCTATGGGATTGAGCCAAAGTTATAAGCAAAGAGGCGAGGAGGGGCGGGGAGAACAGGCCAGGGCTGGGAGACAAAGACCCAGATGGCGAGGCCGGGAGGCGCTGGAGTCTGGTGTGCTAGGGCCAGGGCATCTGCTTTTGCATTTTCTAAAGGTGCTTCTGCCCTATAACCTTTCCTCTTTGCGTCATTCTTTATCGAGGTGCCCTCTCATTCCCTCTGGCCTATCTCGGGGCCTTGCCCATACCTTCAGACAGGACAAGACTCGAAATCTGGGCCCCTGGTGTCCCACAAGGCTCTTCTGCAAAGTTGAGATTTCCAAGGCCTAGTCCCCAGGGGCGAAGAAATTCTCCCCCACCCTCCTCTTTCCCCGCCTTGACCCCTCTGAGATTCCACCACCCACCGATATCCATTTGTCTGTTCAGGACTCCGGGTCCGTGTGCAAGTGGACACTGCACTGCGAAGGTGAAAGGAAGAAAGCCTACCAGAGTCCTGCGAGAGAAGGGACAGGCAGTAAACAAGTTATCTTTGCCACAGTGGTGGGCATGGAGCAAAAACCTCAGGGCTCGCGTGTGTAACAAGAATGGCAGTACTTTCCCGGGATACTCGTGACAGGACCTGTCTGGCCCAGGGCAGTGGGCCGGAGTGTTGAACAGGCGCGCAGGGAGCAGAGCAGGCCAACAACTCGAGAGGAACGCCAACTTCCCACGGGCAGAGCGCTCTGAGAACAGGACTAGGCGGGACCCATCCCTAACCGCACGAGCCGCACACTCAGATTGGTGCCATCGAGAGTGCGGCGTCCTTAAGAGTTCCCGAAACCCCGCCCCCTTCCTCTTCTAGGGGCGTGGTGCGGGGCAAGGACCCCGTAACGGAGCTTGCTATTGGCTAAAACGAGTAGGGTTGGCCTTGCGTACGCCTGAGCAGGGGAGTAGACAGCTCAGCGGCAGCGGAGGGAGTCTATGCGTGCTGGACAGCAGTGGGAGGTGTGTGAGCCTCGCACTGAACGCAGACCCTCGGGCGCAGTCGCCGGGAAGCTAGGACTCGGCGACTGGGCTGCCAGGCCAAACGCCTAGGCTTCAGAGGCGCAAACTGATGGGACTGGCTTGCTCGGCAGCGTCTCCCCGCTCTTCTAAATACACTAAGCGGGGCCCGCGCTGAAGTCGAAGCTGTCGGGGGGCGCCCAGCCCGGAGTTCCAGTGTGGCCTGGAGGAACGGAGCCCGTGCAAGGACGGCCCGGTCGGGAGCACCCGGACCGAGCTTGTGTGGTGGGGAGACTCCCACTTCTTCCCAGGGGTGCCGATTCCAGGACGGTTGAGGCGTCGGGGCGGCCACCAAGTCCCCAGCGGGGAGACCCCGTCGGGGAGAGGGCACGCAGTCCCAAACAGTCTCGGGGAGCCGAGTGGAATCGGAGCGGATCCTCCGGTGGGGGGCAGAGCCCCCGTCGCGCTTCGTGTGGCAGAGAGGCCAGGCGAGCGAGCCCTCCGAGGCCGCAGCTCATGCCGGAGTTGCGGGCGGCTGCCCAGTGAGTCCTCCTGGCCGGCGGGGCGGAGAAGAGCGACACCAAAGCCGGCGGGAGGGGAGCACTTCAAGGCCGGTGGCTGCGGAGGATGGGCGCCTGAGAGGTTCGGAGCGCAGCGCGGCACGGGAAGGCGAGGCCAGCTTTGCTGAGGAGGTGCCAGGGGATCCCGAAGTGCAGTCTGCCCCCGGGAAGATGGCCCGTCCTGGCCAGCGTTGGCTCGGCAAGTGGCTTGTCGCGATGGTCGTGTTGGCGCTATGCCGGCTCGCCACTCCGCTGGCCAAGAATCTGGAGCCCGTGTCCTGGAGCTCTCTCAACCCCAAGTGAGTAACTTATCTCTTCTGGTCCCTGAGGGTGGGAGGCACTTCTTCGGGGTGAGGCCGCGCGCCCCCGAGCGCCTGTGGGAAGGTGTTCAGAGGAGGAGCGGCGCCCTATTTTGTCTCTGGCTTTTTCGAGTGTGTTTCCCTGCGGACGGGCGGGGAAGGGTGCGGCGGGGTTGGGTGGGGGCACTTGGCTGGATTGTGACCCCTCGGCTTCTCGGCTCTCTCCTCCGCACGTCCCAAATCAAGTCGAGATTGTCGCGCCGGGCAGAGCTGGGAGTCGGAGCGCTCTAGAGCGCACCGGAGAGCTGGGTAGGGGAGAGAAAGCAGCCCCCTTTAGGGCCCCTGGGAACGTGGCGGTTTTCGCGGAGAGCCGCTGGCGGAGTAGGGGAGTGGGGGCGAGCTTGACCTGGGCAAGGGAAGAGGCCAGAACACGGGTTCCCCGTTTGTTTAAGCAGTGAAGGGACCGCAGCGCGGGACTTCGCGCTTGGGGTGGGTGGCAGTGCCTGTATCCTGATTCGGGCTTCTCCCATTTTCATTTCTTTCTTCCCAATTCGCCTCCCTAGCTTTTCGTTTTGCTGCCTTTTCCAGCCCTCGCGCCCACCCCCCCGCCACCTTTCTCCCTGCTGGGGCCATGGAAGGGCGGGCGCCGCTCCCAGGCTCACAAAGGCGGCGGGTGGAGAGAGGCGGAGTGGGAAAGGGGTTTTGTTGGAGGGGGGGTGGGTTCGATCCATCGCCCGTCGGGGGTCCAATGGAGCCGACAGCAGAGCTTCCAGGGCTGGCCGGGGTGGAGTGTGGCGGCCGAGCTGGCGAGGGAGGTGGGTGGCAAATGAAAGATTCCTGCCCAGGCTGGTCCCATTGCTCCTCCCCATCTTCCCCGTCCCTCAGACTGGGGAGTTGTGCTTAGCTTTTCCAAAGGGGTTGGGGAGGCAGTTATGTAGAGGAGATCCTTTCTTTTCTCTATTCTCCTTCCCCTTCACAATCCTCGCCCAACCTCCCCCCCCCCCCCCCCCCCCGCAACCCCAACCACACACCTTTCAGGGCGGTGGCTCAATGGTTTCTGGGCTGTTAGTGGGGAGTCGCTGGGTTGTGCAGTGACCTCTGGACCTTTTTCTCTTTTGGCATCCAGGACTTAGGTTGGAACCCAGGGTCAAAATTGCTTTTCCTTCCTGTTTTCTGGAGGGCCCAGCAGTGTGCGGACACCTCACTTAGTGGGAAACTGGGGGCCCTAGGCCTGCCCTATCGGTATGATTCCTATATCTGGAATCTCTTTCTGTCCACTCTCCTGGGCTCCCGCTAACTTCTCGAGCTCCTGCCTGTCTTGGCCTCTTAGGTTCCAGGGGCAGTGCATCTCTCAGCCCTGGAGTGGAAGAGGGCAGCTTCTTTAGTTCTCTTCTCTTTGAGTTAAGGTACGGTCCTATTTATTGGTTAGTGGGATGTCTAAACCAGGGTCAGGGTACAAGGAAAGGGATTGACAAGAATTTCTTCTTAACTCAGAAGCCAAACTGGACACAGTGCTCTGCTAACAGCAGGGACTCAAAATGGTCTTGGGCCCTGGGGCTGCTCAGCCCAAGGAGAAAGGTTGTGAAGCTCCCAGTTCTCTCCTGTGAAGGTGGAGGCTGGAAATGCTGTCTCTTGAGTGTGGAGAGCTGAAATCCGCCTGGGGTAGCCCATCACAGGGGCTCATGGGAGTGACCTAATTGCTCTCTCGGGTCTCTAACCAGAGATAGCAGGCTGCTCCACAGCTGGAAGGAAGCCCTCCTGCAGAGTGCGGGGGGTGGGAACTGGGAGAAACAAGATCTCCCTGAGCTTCACCCTTTTTGTGTTTTGAGCCTTGAGTGCTCTGGACCAGTTTACAGATTTTTGAGGTCTGCCCCCCTCCCAGATCCACTTCAGGCTGAGGGCAGGCATCCTGGGGGTGGTGGGGGTGGTGGCTGGGGCCTCAGTAGGACCTGCACGAATTCCATCCTATAATTGAGCAGATTCTAGGAACAGTGGGGGACTGATCCTGGTGCCCCTATGGCCCCCCAATCCATGTTCCGTCTATACTCCGGGGTCTGGAATGCAGCCTGTCTGTGTGTGTTGGCACGGGTTGCGGAGGCGGGGTGCAGGAGGACAAGAGGAAGGCACTGCCCTCAGCTTCACTCTGAGCTCTGGGGGCTGCCTCTGCCACCGCGCCCAAGCCTTGAGCTCCCACAGTCTTTCAAATCAACAGTCTCTTTCTGTCCGTGTCTCCCTCTTTGCCTCATGCCTGACTTCTCCCTCTCAGGCCCTTGTTGGTTCGCCCTCTTACACCCTGTGTGAGCCGCGTTCACCTCCCCTCTCCAGCTCGACTTGCCCGGCTCTCCCTCTTTCTCACACTCCCTCTCACTCTTAGTCACTCTCTGCCTCTTTTTCTCAAGTCCTTTTGTTTCTCGCACATGCCCGTGCTCTCCCTCACAGGCTCATTTTCTCTCTTCCCTCCCCTCTTCCTCCCGGCTTTTGGTTTCTCTCCTCAGTCCTGTCAGGAGCTGGCAACCCCCTCCCCCCAAAAAAATCTCCCAGTGCCTATAAACCCTGCTTAATTGCTTCCTCCTTGGGAAAAAAATCAAAATAAAGAAGTGGTGGGGCTGGGGGTATGTTTCCAGGTTCCAGGGTACAGGGAGCCCCAGCTCTGACCAGAAGAAGGGAGCTGGAAGGGCTGACTCCAGACTCTCAGCATCTTACCCCAATTGGTGCTGGGGCCTTCCAGGGTGATAGTCTCTGGTGGCAAGAGCATCTGTCTCCTTGGCCCCTCTTGTCAGATTTGCCCAGTGAGTGCAGTGTGAGAAGATGGGTCTGGGCCCACTAGAGGTTGGGAGGAACCAGAGTGCGTGAGCGTGCTTGGATCGGTGGGGGTGGGGGGCTGTGATGGAAGGTCCCAGGGCAGCCCCCTCCTCCAGCCTCCTCCCCTGAGAGCTTGGGGCAGCCGGCAGGCCTCATACTTGAGTCCTCAGCCAAGTCCAGCTGCTGCAGTTCAGTCTCTCAGTCCTGTTCTGACCCTTTCCTGCCCCCCACTCAGGTTCCCCCACCTCCAGGGAGTGGGAATGTGCCTGAGATCATATTACACCTTCCCTGCAAGGGGTGGGGGTGGGGGTTTCAGCTTGGCATCCAGGACCCTTGACTCCATCCAGCATGGGTGGGGGCAGCTGCAGACCCCAACCCAGGCTTGCCTGCTGTAAGCCAAAGTGTTGGTCCCAGCCCCCTCACAGCTGTTCCAGCTCACAGTCCTGGGGAGGCCAGCTCAGGGGGCCCCCTTTCCGGGGCGGCTAGGGACCTGACCTCTTACTCTGTGGCTGATTGGCCACAGGTGGGGGCCTGAAAGCGATGGGAACCCAGCAGCTCCTAAAGTTCCCTGTTCCCCTCCCTCCCTCCCCCAACCCCAGGCATTCAGTCCAGGGCAAGAAGGGCCTGGTGAGGCTGGGCCAGGAGCTGAATCTAGGGTTCCCTTTCTCCTCTCAGGCTCTCCACTGCCTCAGCAACTGTGGTGGGTGGGGATGGGTGGGCCCTGGATACTACTGTGCATCACTGTTTTTTGGTATTGGGGTTATGGAGCGGGTAGGCCAGCCAGGAGGCTGCTGGTTGCCATGGGAACAGTAGGTTTAGGGGGAGGATCCACCCTATGATTATTAGGGGAGCTGAAGTAGGGGGATGCTCACCAGCCATATTGGGGGTTAATGGCCCTGGGCTCTGTGGCAGCCCCTCCTGGGTGGATTTTCATGGTAGTCATTTTGGGTAGGGGCGCTGCAGCCAGGAGTGTAGTAAGCTTCTTCAGCTTCTTCTAAATGGTATTTGGTGTGCTAACAGTTGGGCAGTACCTTGCTACTTCCAAAGCATCTTCATTTGTGAGCTCATTGGATGTTCCCAACAGCCCTGGGAAGTTAGAATTGCCCCTGTTTTGCAGATGAGGAGGCATTTGCCCAGAAAAGGAAAGTGACTTGTTTCAAGTCAGTCAGCTCCTAGCGGGGAGAGCCGCCTTGTGCTGTTCTTTCCACACCATCCTGCTGCCTTGGGATATGGGAGAGACAGGGTTTGGGAAGAGGCGCTGGTCTAGCCGCCGGCTTCCCCTCTCACTTCACAGGTGTATGTGCATCTGTCCTTGTGACTCAGGCCCTGCCCACGTGGGATGAGCAGAGCTCCAGCTTCCTCATTTGACTTTCCTAGGCCACCATCTGAGGGCAGGCTGCTCGGGATGATCTAGATACAAGGCCCGGACACGCGAGACGTGCAGAGCAGACATAATGCCTCACGTGGACCCCAGGCCGCACCTGCGCAAGCAGCTAGCTCCATGCCTGGTACACTTCCTCCTGAGCTCTAAACAGCCCCCTTGGTTCCTCTCTGGGCCAGGAGTCTCCCTGCCTTTTAGGGACTCCACAGAAAGCAGACAACAAGGAAGGGGCTGTTGAGCCTCCAGTGGGCCCTAGTGTTGGCCAGGTGGGGCAGAGGGGAGGCATGGTTTAGTGTAGGTGTGTGTGTGAGGGGTGGCTTCCTCTGGGGCTGTCCTGGCTTCCCTGCCTCTGACAGCACTGTGTGTGTGCCAGGACCCAGCTGCTGTTCCTGCCCACCCACGCCTGGGCGGGCACTGCTGGGACACGCCAGGCCTGCTCCTGCTGCCTCGGGGGCTGGGTGGAGCTGGGGGAGTGAAAGAGGAGCCTTTAATTTGGGGACTCTCCACCCTTGCTGGAATGAGTGTAGACTTGAGCTCTGGCTTGGGGTCTGTCCTCCACTGGTCCTGCCACCCTTGGGGGTGCCGAAGTCACTAAATCAAAGCTGTGGCTAGAGTCTTCTACCAAACCTGTGGTGGCGTGGCCTAGGACCGGACTTGTCCTTTTGGGCAGTCTCTGACCACAAGTTCCTAGGGCCTGAGGGAAGGGTGAGAGGGACAGAAATGTAGAGCTGGTGGAATGTGGGCAGGTTTCTAGACACAACCCCCACAGATCCAAAACTTTCCCTGCTGTCGATTGTTGGTTTTTGGGTGAATAGGGGCTTAGCTGGACAAAGAAGCAGGGGGGTAGTTGGCCTCTGACCAGTACTGGCTACTGCACCAGACCCTCAGGCTGCTCCCCTTCTAGAATTCTTTAAGCTCAGTAGGCAGCCTGGGGAAGAGACTTGGGTTAAGGTGGAGGGGAAGAGGCAGGCCACAGATAGGAGCCTGAATGCTCAGGCCACCTCCCGAAAGTCCTTCTACTCCCTGGGGTGGCTCTCTGGGGTCCCAGGGGCTATCAGAGGCTAAGGAGGGAAGGCCTCAGGGGTTACCATGGTGACCTGCTGCAGGCTTCCTGCTGGGCCATGTCAATCCCCTTATTTTCCAGAAAAGGGCTTTGTCTGGGGGTGGCCCCAGACAGAAAAGCTTGGTTTGATGATGAAGGGAGTGCTAGTTTTTGAAAACTGGGGGGTAAACAGTTTAACTAGGCACTCTCATCCTCTTCCTCTCAGCCCCTACTCCTGGTGGATATAAAGGGAGACCTGCAGGGTCCCTGCTGTAGAGGATGACTAGTGTATTACCTGACCTCAGGCTTCACTCTCACAGGCTGCATACCCATCCCTCATGGCCCCTCGCCACTTTCTGGGGCTTCTCACAGGCCCAGACGCACTTTTTTCAGTGGTGGGGAAGAAAGAGGCTGAGAAGGCACCATCATGGTGCACCAGGGTCAGGGAAGGCAGGTCTCATCAGGCTCCGCTCCATTCTGCATTTTAGAGGAAGGTGAGTTTCCCTCTGCCAGCTGCTATGCAAATAAACTCATGCATATTTATGAATCCTGTTCGCTGAGGTTGATGAGAGTCTGAGGGGTACTGGGGGCAATAGTCCTCTCTCTTTCCCATTCCCCCACCCCCTATGTAGACATCTGTTTCCTTGGTTGTGTCTAGGTTCCAGGGCTGCAGAACCCAAGTGGTGATGGGAGACTGCTCAGAGTTGACAAAACTCCCTGATGGGTAAGGTGAGCCAAGTGGTTAGAAAAGAGAGCTGGCCTGTACCCCTATGCGTGCTCTCTGTCTACCTGCTGTCATCTCCAGGTAGGGTCTTGTGGAGGAGAAGCTGCACAAGGATTCAGCCAATGTTTCAGGTACTCTTAGACCTCTGGGGGATAACATCCTGGGTGAGTTTAGGCTCCCTGGCTTGGCTTTGAGCACCCCTCAATAGGAACATTCATCTGGTTGCTCATTCCCTCACATGAAGAGCTTGGACTCAGTGGCTCTCAAAGGTTCCTTCTAGTTGTTAGAAGTTGTCTAATCCTACTGCCTGGCTGGAACCAGTATGAGGATTATAAAGTGAAAAATGCCTTGGGAATTATGAAGGCTTTGGTGAAACTTCTTGGCTTTTTGTGGTGTATGGAGTTGGAGGTGTTTTCTCTCAAATGTTTGTGTGGGCCTCCATCCCATGCCTGCTTCCTTGCTGGCCCTCTGGAGTTTGGTAAAGCCAGGTACTAAGTGGGGAGACCTTCTCGTTGTGACTTTTACCCTCCTGCACAGCAGGATGGCAGATTCCAGCTTAGTGGAGCCTCCCTGGACATGGAGAGAGGGCTGCTGTTCTTCATCTACTTCATCTGCTTGGTCTAGTTCCTTTACCTCCTTGGATCTCATTTCCCTCCCCTGATACTGAGCTCCCGTGTAGTCCCTGCTGTGGAATGGGTCCTTGGGGAGTGGAACCATGTTTTTCCACTATCAACTTCATTCCGTTGAAGCACTACTTTCAGCTCTTCATTGCCCTTCCTGCTGGAGAGTCTGTCCCCAACTGGATGAAACCCACACTGATTGTTGTAACCCTTGCCTTTCAGTCTGACCCCAGCTGAACTGTTCCACCTCTTCTGCTCTTCTCTACCCATCACTGGTACAATCCCTGGCCTAGATTTTGTGTCCCAGCCAGTGCTGTCTATTATTGCTGAGTGTTGACTTCTTATTCCTCCCCTGGGACCTGCTTTCATCCTACTCTTTCTGTGGGACCATTTCTACACTTCATCCTAGCCAAAAGGCCAAGAAGCGATCTATAGGACCATTTCTGACTATCCTGTCAGATGAGCTGTCTCCTTCCTCTCTCTGCTTCCAGCCCTTGCCTTTTGAGCCACCATCCTTGCATATAGCCTCCAGATAGCCGGGTGCTGTCCATTGCTGCCACATGAGCCATTTATTTTTCCGACCCACACGAGACAGTAAAGTCCTTATGGATGGAGCTGTATCATCTTTTCCTCTTTCCCACCCAAGAAACAAGACTGGGCTCATAGGTCCTTGGTGTTAGTGTCTGGTTTCCTGCCTCTTGGCAGACCAGACTATTTCTAAGCAGGAGTCAAATGGTTGAGTGCCAACTGTGTGCTCTGTACATGCCATCATGTCTCCCCTCCACCATCCTTAGAGGTGGGACTCTTACCACTCCCAGTTTATAAGTGAGGACACAGAAGCTTAGGGAGATCAGGCAGCTCATGCAAGGTCGCAGAGCTTGTAAGGGCCACTGTGTGTCTGATTCCAAAGCATGTCTTCTTTCTCCTACATTTCCCAGGCTCAGAAATGGCTGAGAGAACTTAGTGTGTGCTTAGGCAAGGACAGGATGATATGAATCAGTGGCCCCAGGCAGCTGCCATCCCCTTGCTATTTCCCAGTGCCTGGCCTTCTGGATCAGAAGATGGATCTGGCTCAGGAGGCATTTATCCATTTTCTCTCAGGATTGGGAGCAGAGTCAGTGTGTGTGTGTGTGTGTATGGTCAATAAAAGGCGGGTGAGCAAGGTTCTTGGGGCCCTGTCCTATATGATTTGTCATTCTTGCTTGGGCCTCTTCTCCCCTTTCTCTATTCTTCATAGCAGTGAGACTGGTCAGATTTGGGCATTTGGGCTCTGGCATTATGGGGGTGGGATAAGTCCTGGTAGGATGCCAGACAGTTGGAGTGGGGAGTGGAGAGAGCTGTGTGGAGCTTTACCTGGCTGGAGACTGTGCCCATTATCCCTTGGCTCTAGGCAAGGTCTGTTCCTATCTCCTTATCATGCCCAAGATTAGCACGAACTGGGGAGAAGACATGGGTCTTAGATAGGTTGTGCACCCCCAGCCGTTGACTGGGAGCTGCGGGGGTGGTTTCTAGGGCATGTGTGGGCTTGTTCTGTGTGTGTTTTTGTGTTCTGTGCACATAAGTGCATACACATGTGTGTGTGCTGAGGAGCTGGTAGCAGTGGCTATGAAGGAATGTGAGTGTGTTGGGGGTGAGAGGAGGACAGGGCCACCACCTCCAGGCAGCCCAAACCCGACACCTTGGTGCCCAGCCCATCTGCCACGTCAGCCCCCTGCGGAAATACCACATTAGGACAAAGGGCTCTCCCAGCTAGGTAGTGCCCTACCCTGCCGAACAGTCAAAGGCTGGCAGCCTTGCCCATGGGCCACCCCTTCCACGCCCTGTTGGCAGTGTGGTTCTCTTTCCCCACCCACAGCATAAGGTTGAAGGAACAGAATGTCTGTCCTCTCCATCTCCACCCAATGGGCCTAGCCTGGTCCTCACTGTCTGCTCTCCTGGTTCTGGGAATGGCCGGAGACCCCCAACCCTGAGGCTAACCATCTCTCTTTCTTTTTGGGCAGGTTCCTGAGTGGGAAGGGGCTGGTGATTTACCCAAAGATTGGAGACAAGCTGGACATCATCTGCCCCCGAGCAGAAGCTGGGCGGCCCTATGAGTACTACAAGCTGTATCTGGTGCGGCCTGAGCAGGCAGCGGCCTGTAGCACTGTGCTTGACCCCAATGTGCTAGTCACATGCAATAGGCCAGAGCAGGAAATCCGCTTCACCATCAAGTTCCAGGAGTTCAGCCCCAACTACATGGGCCTGGAGTTCAAGAAGCACCATGATTACTATATTACCTGTGAGTCCCTACCCACCGTGTGTTTCTGTCTTGTCCTGTAGTGGTGGGAGCTTCTGAGTAGTACAAGGAGACTACACACATTTCAGGCCCAGCCTGATCCAGTCCCCTTGAGGATTGACATGCTCTCCTCCTAGCCTGGTATTGGAATTCTGGCCCCAACAATTACCATGGGGTCTGCTGCCAGCTCGCCCTGGCTCTTAAGAGTTGAGAGAGGACTCCAGTCCATGGTGCTCTGTCTCTTATTTTCTTTGCCCACCTAAGATCTAATCTTGGGAATGGCAGAATTGGCAGACCTTCAGCCTTTCTCTTTATGGGAAACTGAGGCCCCAAGAGGTGAAGGGGCTTCTTGCTTTAGATCACACAGGGAGAGAGAGGATTGGGTCTCCAATCTAGTTCTCCTGACCTCCAATCTAGGATTCTTTCCAGTCTGTAGAGAAGCCTCCCTCACCTTGCGAGTTCTAATTGCTTGGCCTCTGAGCCACATTACCCAGTGAGGAAGACGCACATAGTTTCAATTAAGAAAGAAGGGCCAAGGCCTGGTCATGATAGAGGAGCAGCATCTTCGTGGGAGGGGCTAGGTCCCAGACTTTTCCTAGTGGGAGAGAAGTAGAAAGGTTCACAGGTGGGTGGGACTGCTTGTAACTCCCAAGTTCCCAGTTCTATTCTTATGGACTCAGGCATCTCTAGGGCTTCTAGGTAATGCTGGCAGACCCCTCCTCCCTCTGACTGCTCTGGCCTCTTGCTGCAGCTACATCCAATGGGAGTCTGGAGGGACTGGAGAACCGGGAGGGAGGTGTGTGCCGCACACGCACCATGAAGATCGTCATGAAGGTTGGGCAAGGTGAGCATCCAGGCCAAGGGGTCCCCAGCTGGGCTTCTGCAACAGATGCTCCTGATTGGGTGTGGGGGTGTGGAGAGTAGTGGCAGAGGGGGCAGCAGGGATAGGGTATCTGAGGTCCAACATCTGGACCATTCTTGGCTGGGAGGTACTACATAACCAAGGCACCTGTGCTTCCGGAGTTTCCCTGGCTTACTTGCCCTCTCCCCACCTCCAGACCCCAATGCTGTGACACCCGAGCAGCTGACTACCAGCCGGCCCAGCAAGGAGGCAGACAACACTATCAAGATGGCCACGCAGGCCCCCGGTGGTCGGAGTTCCATGGGTGACTCTGACGGCAAGCATGGTGAGTGTATGGGAGTTTTCAGAGGGCAGAAGCCATTGCTTGGCTGCCTGTTCAGGCGCTAGCTCTGAAGGAAGGCAGGGCATAGCCCAGCATCTGCCATGTATCCCTGCAACCCCTGGCTGACCTTTCTCCCCTCCCTCCCCCATCCACAGAGACTGTGAACCAGGATGAGAAAAGTGGCTCTGGTGGGAATGGAGGCAGTAGCGGGGACCCCGACAGCTTCTTCAACTCCAAGGTGGCGTTGTTTGCAGCTGTGGGCGCTGGCTGCGTCATCTTCCTACTCATCATCATCTTCCTGACCATCCTGCTACTGAAGCTGCGCAAGCGGCACCGCAAGCACACACAGCAGCGGGCGCCCGCCCTCTCACTCAGCACCCTGGCCAGTCCCAAGGGGGGCAGTGGCACTGCGGGCACCGAGCCCAGCGACATCATTATCCCCTTACGGACTACAGAGAACAACTACTGCCCCCACTATGAGAAGGTGAGTGGGGACTACGGGCACCCCGTCTACATCGTCCAGGAGATGCCGCCCCAGAGCCCAGCGAACATCTACTACAAGGTCTGAGGGCCTGAGCAGCCTCAGTCCCGAGGGACAGTCAGCCGGGACTGCACCTCCCCTTCCTCACCTACACCCCTCCCTTTGCCAGCTGTGCCCACCTTTGTATTTAGTTTTGTAGTTTCTTGGCTTTTATAATCCCCCTTTTGCTGCACCCTCTGGGCTTTGGAGGGGGGTGCTTGTGCCCCCAGCCCCCATGCTCTTGTGCCTTCCCCCTCTGGCCAGGCCTCTGGGCTCTGCGGGGGTGCCCCTTCTTGGAGGGCAGGGTCGGACGCTGATGGACAGCAGGCAGGGAGATGCCCCCCTGGCCCTGCCCCACTTCGCCCCCTTTCTCCCTTCCCAGGACTGCTTGTCCGCTATCATCACTGTTTTTAATGTTTTGTGTTCATTTTTTAGCTGTCAACTCATTTTCATCTGTTTTTTTTTTTTTTTTTTAAGAAAAATGGAAAAGGCAGCCCCTCCCCAGGTTTTCTGAGCCTGGCCTACCCCAGTATCAGGGGCCTGGGGCAGGTTGTGACCAGCCAGGAAGCATAGGATGGCACTTCTTTTGTAAACTCCTTGACATTTTTTTTTGCAGGGGGGTGCATGGGGGGAGGCAGGCCAGGGCTGTTCTTGCCCATGAGGGAAGACAAGAGTGTCACTGGGCAAGGTGTCTCACCCTCCCCTACTGACCCTACTTCTACAGTGCTGATCTTGGCAATGGGGTAGTGGCTGCCACCCTTCCACCAAAAAAAAAAAAAAAAAATCCCTCCCTTGTGGGATTCTTGGGCATCTCCTGCCTCCCTCACTCTCACGGTAATTAACGTCTTAATTGGCTGTTGCCTGGGGAACAGGAGAGCTGCTGCAGGCAGATGACCTCATGGGGGGTGGAGGGTGAGGTGCCCAGGTGGCTATTTGCCCTGCAGAGCTGGGAGTTCCCCCCTCTCCCCTCTGCCCTGTTCTCCCCTCACCTTTGGCATCCTTGGCCTGGTGGGGAAACAGAAGCCCAGGGTGGAGAACTAAGCGGGTATAAGGCCAGGTGGCCTGCTCCTTTTCTGGGCTCTATCACAGGTGGGTGTCCCCCTAACCCAGCTCCCACTAGCCCCCCAGTCTTGGTCTGGGGCTTGGAAAGAGGAAGAGGCTTGCCCAGGGCTTGGCCAGCACGCCGTGCACTTTGACCCCGGCTCCTTGCCAGCACGGCTGCTAACAGACTGCCACTTGCAAGCGCCTTGCAGGCGCTCCCAGAGTGGCCATGGAAGGAGCTGGGCCTTCCACCATCCACCTCCACACTGCCTCCTGGCCAGCTGCCCACTCCAGAGCCAGGTGGGAGAGGGAGCAGAACAGCCAGCCCCTTCCAGGTGGCAGTCAAAAGGGTTTTTTTGTTTTTGTTTCTATTGCCATTTGTGTAAATACTAGTCTTTTTGGAAAAAAATAATGTAAAGATGTTTTGTATAAACTCTGAATTATTTTCTTGTTGCTTTTTTCTTAGAAAAAAATGAGAACTAAAAAAAAAAAAAAAAAAAACCACATGGAGAAATGGGTGTAAAATGATGTCGTGATGTTTGGGGAATGAAGTGTGAGTGTATGAGTGAATATATGAATGAGACACAGAGAGAGATTGAGTTGTGTGTGTGTGTGTGTGTGTGTGTGTGTGTGTGTGTGTGTGTATGATTTTCACCTGACCAAAACGCTGGTGATCTGGGCAGGTGCGGGAAGATGGTGACTATATCCTAGTGGAGCAAGATGCTGCAAGTGTTCTGTGCCCTTCCTCATCACAGATTCCTCTGCCTTCTTGTTCTGCTAGATACTGTGACCATATCCCCCTCTCCATCCTGTCACCACTGTGGCGTAGGCCACGGGCATCTGCCCAGTCTGGCATTAGGTTCAGCTAGAGAGGGTAGATGGGGGAGGGGCTGTTCCCATGGGGACCTGGGTGTGTCCGTAAGTACTGCCACCACCTGGCTGGGGCTAGATCTGGAACCTGCTGACAGGCCCAGCCCTGCCCTGCCTCAAGACACCTGGAGGTGGATGGAAATAACTTCCGAAGAGCTGGGCCTCAGCTTTGGCCCACTGGGTAACCAGGCTGCTTTAGGCATCCCAGTTCGCTTCTTAGCCAGAAGAGCCTTTTCTCTCTTGCACACCAGAGTTCTCAGCATGGCATACTCAGGGGCTTCTGGCTGACAGTTAAAGCCCTGAGTACCCAGTCTCCCTCCCACAGGCTGAGGGTCTGAGAGTGAAGTGAGCACCCTGAATAAGGTTTGGCCTCAGTCCCACAGCAGAGACTCAGGCTGACAGGGCCTGGAGCAGCCCACAGTCTTCTTGGTAGGGGATTAGCTATCGAGATGGCTGAGACAGATATCAGGAGAGGAGAACAAGTGGGATCCCAGCAGCTAAAAATGGGTAAGAAGGAACTAGAGGAAAGGAGGAGGAGGAAGGAAGGGGAGGGTTAGTTAGTGATCCAGAGCAGGAAGCCCCAGCACACCAGCCAAGGAGTAGGCAGGGCTGTGAGGGAAGTGGGAAGCGCACAGAGAAGGCTAGGGGAGGAGAATCACGGGACCTGCACGGTGAAGGGGAGGGAGGCTGGCTGGAGCAGGCAGGGCTGGGCCCGGCTGGGGTGCTCCTGAAGCCAGCTGGGGCAGAGGCTGTTTATTTGGTTTCTCATTAACCAAAGGAAGTGCCTGGATCAGATGGGGCCTCTGCTGCTTGACTGCCTGCCCAGAGCAGGGCCCCTGCCTGGGCCAGGGGTCTCTACCCAAGGCTGGTTTAGGCCAGATTGATTTCTCTAACTGAGGGGGATCTGAATTGGGTAGAGCCCTTCCCACACATCACCAACTGAGTGTCCTTGGGTAGCTCACCACCCAACCTGGGACACTGGCTGCCCCCACCATCTCAGTGGGGGATCGAGTTTCTGGGGGCCTGTTGGAAGTAGCTGTGGGGAATGTGAAGTAAAATCTCTGGGAGAGGGCAAAGCAAAGTATGGGGCAACTTCTCCAACAGCCTAGAAGGTTTGTGACCTCTGCTGTCACTTGCTCTGGCCTGGGAGCCGAGGCT
Source organism: Bubalus bubalis (assembly GCF_019923935.1). Lineage (NCBI taxonomy): Eukaryota > Metazoa > Chordata > Mammalia > Artiodactyla > Bovidae > Bubalus > Bubalus bubalis. Next base: position 60,996,149 of record NC_059181.1, read on the forward strand.
GCTGTTGGTCTGAACTCCATGTCTGTGCTTTGCCAGCCACACAGCACCACTCAGTAGCCCTTTGTGGCAGAGTGTCCTTCACCTGGACAATGCCTGCCACTAAAAAAAAATGCACTTTTACACGTGTTATCTCATTGAATTTCATTAACTTCCCTGTGAGGGTAGGAGGTGAAGAATTCTTGGCCTCATATTTGAGATGAGGAAACAGACCTATTGCAAGAACACACATCAAGTGAACGCAAGTCCGAGGCTTCAAGCTCAGGTCTTTTTACTATACTGTGAGCAAACAGAAGTTGCTGGAGGGTGATTCTCCTCCACCCCACCCTTACACACACACACACTCCTTGCCCGCCTTGGTTGAGACTGAGGAAGTGTGCTTCCTTGTGGCTCTTGAAGAAGGGGAGCCATACCCTCCTCATTCCCTTACTGTCTGTGTGGGTCAGGGAGGGACCAAGCCTAGCTAGCTGGAGGCAGGGGGTGTGAGCTTTCTGTGGTAGGGCCCCAGACCGGCCCCACCCTCAGCTCTCCTTCCTGTTCCAGCTGGGCCTAAACTCCCTCCCAGTGAGTCAGGGATAGAGGATGCTTCCCAGGTGAGGGTGGGGCTGCTTGGCTTCCTCCACAGGCTGAGTCCAGATCACCAATGAAGCCAAGCTGAGCAGGTGCTAATCAGGCCTCAGTTTCCCTGAATGGCTAGGCCTTGTGGGGCTGAAAGGCCAGGGCTCTTGGGACTTACTGCACTGATCAATTTTAAGCTCCCAGCCTCCCTGAGGCACCAGGGATGTGGATGGCCTGACACCCTCTAGTCAGGGACATGAGCATGAACTGAAGGACCCAAGAAAAGACCCGGCCCTACTGGGACCATCCTAGGTTGGGCCCTGCTGAGAAAGCGGCCCTCTGGCCACCTGGCATCAATCACTCTCGGAAATCCGGCCTGCCTGCCTGCCTGCCTGCCTGCCTGGTCTCCTGTCCTGCCCAGGCACGTCACAGTCCCACTGACACCCTAGCTGAGTCAGCCCCAGCCTGCTGGGGGACCCTCCTCGCCCATCTGCTGCCAGCCTCCTGTACAGCTGGCCATCAGATCTGGAGAGTGAGGGCCTCAGCTGGTGCTTGTTAGGTTGACTCCCCCTTTGGGAGGCTGCTGAGGGGGAGACCAACTCCCATCCAGGACAGGGGTCATAGAACCCAAACTGAAAGCAATTTAAGGGCATGGGGGAGACGGTAATTATAGGTTCTGTTTCCAATGGTTAATTATCTAGCTGGCAAAGAGAAAGGAAAGAGGGAAAGCTGGGCGGTGGGGGTGGGGGAGAGTGGATAAGGAATGTGTGAATGGGTAGGGAAGGGCAGGAAAAGTTTGCCATGGGGCCTTTTGAAAAAGCCCTGAGCTGAGGCTGGAGCCCAGAGCCTGTCCAGATCTACCATGACTCTTTCTGACTAGGGGCAGGCAGGTCCCTGCCTCTTTGGGCCTCAACTTCCCTGTCTGGGTAATGAGTGGGATTATATTTCTTCAGTTATTCAGAGAATATTTACTGAGCACCTATTATATGCCAGTCAGCAATCTGGGCACTAGGGTACGGTGATGAACAGGATAGTCATGGTCTCTGCCCCCAAGGATCTCACATTCTAGAATGACCTTTAAGTGCCTGGTTAGCTCTTAAAGTGCTTCTATGGTGATGTGAGAGGCAGAATGGAGGATACAGAGATTAAAAGCTTGGGTACTAAAGTTAGCCTTCCATGTGTTCGTTCATCCATTTTTTAACAAGTGTTGAATGCCTGGCACCAATAAAGGGTAGCTGTTGCTTCTCCCACGAGGTGTGGAGTGGCCAGTTAAGCTCTGGGACTGTGCTTCCCAGGGATCATTCTTGCTTTGAGAGTGGCCCTCAAGCTCTGGCTAGTCCCATCTTCATTGACCAAAGCTGGCCTTTTGCAAAGTTCCTAAACATCATCATCAGAAGTTATCTTGAGGTCTCACTCCCAATCTGCATCCCCTATCCCCAGTCCCACCTGGGCTGGGGGCTGAGTGAAATATACCCATGATATATACATCCCAAAGCCAAAGTAGAAAAGATGTGTGCCCTCAGCCCTTACCTACTGCTGTGGCTCCATAGGTTAGTCTCTACCAGCCTTTCCCAGGAGCAGTAGGTAAATACCTGCATTCTGGCCAGGGCCCTAGGGCTCCAGGTGGCTCCTTTGCTCCCAGGGTACCAGGAGCAGCCAAGGAGACTGGGAGCCACCCTGCACTGGGGTCTGTCTGCCGGCTGGATTCTGATGGACAGAGCCCTTGTTCTTGGAGGGACCAGTGGGTTGCCTCCCTCACTGCCCTCATGCTTGTTCAGTAGAATCTGAGAGGTCAGAGGCCAGGAAATGGTAGAGCTAGGACTTTTCTGAGAGTCCTTTCTAGATCAAATGTGTCATGGGGAAACTGAGACCCAAATACCAGAAGGGACTTACTGAGAGGCCTATGAAGAGTGCTGATAGGGCCACCTCTTGTCCCTCACAGGTCACAGATGTGGGCCCTCTTTGCACACAGCTGTTTTGTTCTCCTGGAATCCCCAGGAGCCCTTTTGAGCGAACCAAACAAACCTGTATATACACAGTATTTATATTGACAAACTAGGTAAGTTTATACAAGGCAATTACCAAAAGGACACATAATCCTGAGGAAAATATGGTCCTGAGAGGTTTATGCCTGGTCAAAGCAGATCTGGAAAAGCAAATGCACTAACAGTTGGCCCCCTCCCTGGGGCCCCTCTCTTGTGGCACCTCGCGCAGCTCTGAAGTCACTCTTTGACAAGGACAGCCTGACAGCCTGGAGGTCTCTGTAGCGGCCAGACCAAGGATTGGGCATCTCGAGGCTGGGTGGCGCCCTAAAGGTCTCGGGATTCATCCTTCCCTGGGAACCCAAGGCAGTGGTCCAGCCTCCCTTGCACACCTCCAGGACCTCCCTCGCTCCCTCCCCCACCTGGGCAGCAGGCCTTTCTGGAGAGCCTGACTGTTAGCTGTCCTTGCCCTGTCTTCAGGCCCCCTGCACACACTAATAGCCATGGCAGTAACATGCTTTCACATGCAAATTGCTATGGAATTCTCAGCCCCTGCCTGTGCCCCAGCCCCCAAGGCCTCCCCCTGGGCAGATTCAGAGAAGAGAATGGAATCTTTCAAGCTGTTTGGGCGTTTAGAGACCTACTAGTCCAGCCCCCTAGTTGGATGGATGGGAAAACTGAGGTCCAGAGAAGGGAAGAAGGAGCTGCCCAGAGTCACACAGAGAGTTTACCAGGACTGGCCCTCACCCAGGTCTTCTGACTTTCAGCCCAATGCCCCTTCACATCACCGCACAGCTTCCCAATCCCTCTTCTCCCACCCCACCCCCATCCAAGGCTGTTAATTGTGGGCTCTGGGATCCCTCCCTTTAGCACAGCCACTCATCCAATGCACTCTCAGTGGAGCCTAGGAGAGTAGAATCCAGAAAAGAAAAGGCCAGAGGTGCCCATGACTTAAGGGCGCTGCCAAGGGAAGGGAGCCTTTCTCCTTTCAAACAGGCAACAGGCAGGATTTGCTCACTTCTCTCTCTCTGTGTACGCCCCACCTCCAGTACCCTGATCCTGGCCAAACTGCTCTTGTCCCCCACAGCAGGCCTGCCAAGCCATGCCAAGCCTTTTCCTGGGCTCTAGCCCCACAGATCTCCCAAGCTTTGTGTATCATCACGCTGCTGGAGTTGCCACCAGCAAAGCCTGGACCCTGGAAGATCCTGGGAGGCCCCGGGAACCCAGATCCCAGCTAGGGTATGGAAAAATCTCCTTTCTCTTCTGTTCAGCTGAAACAAGATTGGAATTTTCTGAATCAAACTTTACAAGGAAATGAAAATAAACACCGAAGAGGGGGAAGAGACCAGTTTACAAGAGCACAGGTGACTGTTCCCAGCTCAGCTGAGGTCTTGTCACAGATGGGTCTGAGCTAGAAACTTCTGGGTTATCCTTTAGTTCTGCCTCTTCAGCATCTCTTAACTCTGCTCACTTCTTATCACCCCCAATGCTGCCACACTGGTTCTCCTGCCTGGATTATGGCAATCACCTTGCAACTACAATCCCTGCCTCCATCTATCCCTCTCTCTTGCAATCAGCAGCCAAAGTGTTTTTTCCCAAACTCTATCCTGTCTTGTCAACCAACTTCAGTTTCCATTTCAGCATTTCACATTTGTCAATGATCCCTTAACTCCATAGCACGGCGGTTGAGGCCCTGGGTGACCTGGCCCCTGCCAACCTCTTGTTTCTCACCTCAACCCCTCCACATTGCATTCACCTCACATTCCAATCACACAAGTCTATTCACAGGTCCCTGAGCAGGACAGGGACCCTTAAGCCTCTGAGTCTTTCCATGTGTACTGCCACCAGCCAGAAATGCCCATCCTCTTGCTCCTGGCCTGCAACTCCTATGCATCCTTCATGTACACTCCCAACCCTCAAATCCAGGCAAAGTTGGTACTCTCTTCTCAGCTTCTGTGGTGCTTCTGCTTACACTATGTGGCCTGTGTCTGTTTCCCCAATATATTTTGAATTTCTGGAGAGCAGGAACTGTGTCTCATTTGTCTCTGTGTCTCATTTAGAGTGGGACCCAGAACAGAGCTGAGGGCAGAGCAATATCAATGAAACTTTGAAACATTTGTCCAATTGAATGGGTTTGGCTGGGCTGTCTCTGCCCTCTCTATCTGCTCACATTACTGTCCAGCCAATCTGAAGAGTCAATGCCTTATTATATTACCCTACAATAAAAGCAAACATTTATTGAGTACTTACTATGGGCCAGGCACCATGCTCAACACTTAGTCACATGCATTGTTCCATGGACACCTTATGTTTCAGTGAGGTCTCAGGGAGGTCCCTATCTGAGGTAGAACCACAATTAGCCCCGTCTTACAGATAAGGAAATGGAGGCTCATACAGGGAAAGTAGCTTGCTCGGGGGCACACAGCTAGGAAGTTGTAGAGCAGGGTTTGAAATCAAGAAGCCAGAATCCAGAGTCCACACGCTTAGGTATTTTGCCACTTGAGAGGAGTGAGGTGGCAGTGCCAGCATGGGGAGAGAGTGAGCTGGAGTCCTGTAGCCTGCAGCCTTGATGTCAGCCATGTGGCTTCAGAGGCCTCCTAGTACGGGGCTCCAGATCCCATACTCTGGGATCAGGCTGCCAGGATTACATCCCAGCTTTGCCACTTTCTAGCTATGAATTCTTGAACAAGTTACTTAACCCTCTCTGTGTTCCTGGTTTTTTCTTCCATAAGGTGGGGCTGAGAGTAGCAGTCATCTCATGAGACTGCAGTGAGGATAGAGTGAACGTGCACACAGGAAGCCCCGAGAACAGGGTCCTGGTGATTGCTCAGTACATGGATCTTCAGAGCCATGACAGTTGTGCTCCCCCTCCTCTCCATTCATGCCCTCATCACTTCCCTCTCAAGCTCAAGGCCCCGGGACTTGGCTGGCCTGACCTTGATTCCTGAAAGCCCAAGGGGAGGAACACCCAGTCTGCTGTGCCCCCAGAGGGATTTGCAGTCAGAGTTGGGAGCCCTGCATTGGAGGCCTGACTCTGGCACTCATACTTGAATAAGTCATCTCTTCTCTTGAGGCCTGGGTTTCTTCTTCATTTGTTGGGAATGAAGTGATGTCAGCAAAACTGCTTTGTAAAATGCAGCAAGTATACCTCGATGCAAGGAGCTATCACTTCCCATCAGAATGTGTGTTCCTTTAGGGCAGTGAACCTGGTGCTCAGTTAAAAGCTGATGAACCCTTGAATCAGTGAGTATCTCCCACCAGAATCCATGCTCATCCTCAGCCAGGATCCAGCAGCCAGAGGCCCAGATCTGAAGCAGAGACACCAGAGCTTCCAGGTACAGTTGGAAAGAAAGATGCACTACTAAATGGCTTTTTTTCTACACTCATTAGGCTGGTGGTGTTTAAGCTAGTACAGCCTTTCTGGAAGGCCACTTAGGTAATAATATATATGTATATATGTAAATTATATATAATATTTTATCATTTATATATGACATATATATGATATTCGTCAAAGTTGCTCAGTCGTGTCCGACTCTTTGCGACCCCATGGACTATACAGTCCATGGAATTCTCCAGGCCAGAATACCGGAGTAGGTAGCCTTTCACTTCTCCAGGGGATCTTCCTAACCCAGGGATTGAACCCAGGTCTCACGCACTGTAGGTGGATTCTTTACCAGCTGAGCCACAAGGGAAGCCCAAGAATACTGGAGTAGATAGCCTATCCCTTCTCCAGTGGATCTTCCTGACCCAGGAATCGAGCAGGGGTCTCCTGCATTGCAGGTGGATTCTTCACCAACTGAGCTATCAGGGAAGCCCAAATATATGATATATATCATACACAAAAATTATGTGTGTGGCTCAGTCGGTAAAGAATCTGCCTGCAGTGCAGGAGACCCGGGTTCAATCCCTGGGTTGGGAAAATCCCCTGGAGAAGGAAATGGCAACCCACTCTATCCTTGCCTGGAAAATCTCATGGACAGAGGAGCCTGGTGGGGTGCAGTCCATGGGGTCACAAAGAGTTGGGCACGACTAAGCGACTAACATTTACTTACTTACATATATATATGTATCTCAAAAGTCTAAAACATTATCCTTTTACTTACATATATATATATATATCAAAAGTCTAAAACGTTATCCTTTTACTGGGTTCGTCACCTCTTAGTAACTCAGTTTCCTCATCTGTAAAATAGGGCTGCTGATACTACCAATGGGTCATTGAGAAGGTGAAGGCATGGAAAAGGCATTGAGAAAATAAGACATGGAAAGCCCTTAGCACAGGGCCGAACACATCATGACCACTCAGTCCACACTATTATTACAATTACTATCTCCATGTGTGGTAGTTGCATAACTGCCTCTGTCATTAGAATATGATCTCTTGAAGGGTAAGAACTATGCTCTATTTTTTTTTTCTTTCTGAATCTCCAGGGCCCAGTATAGAGCTTGGCACATAGTAGATGCTGAATTTGGTAAAGAGAACAAAGCCCTCAACATGAAGAAGAGGCACCTGAAGCCCAGGAGAGGGCAAGTCAAGAGTTGGGCCTAGAATTCAGGTCTTCTGTCTTCAAATTGTGGTGTCTTGGGGTCTTGGGGGTACAGGTGGGGATTGGGGCAACCACCCAGGTTCATTGAGCTGAACTACCTGGGTTTTTTTCTGTACTTTGGGTCTGGGGTCCCTGTGGTCAGAGGATCTCCAGGGCTGGAGCAGTTGTGCAGCCCCTCCTCCCCATTCTTGCCCTCATTTCCTCCATCTCAGGCTCTAGCCTGGCCCAGTCAAACAGGAAGATTCATTAACCGTCTAAATATACAGAACCCAGGGGCCATGTGCAGCCTGCAACAGAGCTGGGGTCCCAGCAGGGCCAGAGCCTGAGGCAGTGGTGCTGGCTGAGGGCTGACTAGGAGGGGGTCTGGGAAGGGGGAATCCCCAGGAACAGCTAATGTGATGATTGATGGGAAGGTGAGTGAAGCCAGGCCAGTGCCAGGCCCCAGATCTCTCAGTCTCTAGTCCCCTTTGTAGCCACCTATCCTTGCACACCCTCTCTCCACCTGGCAGGTTCAATCCTGATCCTCACAACCAGTTTTGGTACCTGGTACCCCTCCCTGCACTCCCCAGCCCTTCAGTGCTGGTCCTTGAGCCTCTGAAGTATGGAGCCTAAGAGGTAGGTGACCAGGAGTGGGGGTGGGTTTCCCTAGGCTTCTGCCTGCTTATTATTGTAAGGGCTATTTCTCTAATCAAAACTTCCCAATTACCCAAGGGCCCCTCTGATTAATATTCCATGATAACAGGAACAGGTCACATCTGGCTGCAGGAGCTGGAATTCGACACTCCAGGAGTTCCGTGATTGGTCTGCAGGAAGAATAATAAACTCTCTTTCTCCTGCCCCCCTTTTCCCTTCCTTCTCATTCAGAGGCTCCCCTTTTCCTCTGCCTCCCATTCCCCAGGCCCTGTCTGCCCCTCTGGATCCCCATCCAAGTTCTGTGCTTTGCCCTCTGCCCACCTCCCCAGGCTTGGGCAGCCTCCTGGCCATTACCAGCTTCTGCTTTGCTAGCTTGGCTCTTTGGCCCAGGAGTGTTTTACACTGAAATGTGGCAGGCTGAGCAGGTAGGGTCATTGCTGAGGGATTATGGGTTCTCCGAATGTATCGTCTCATCAAGTCCTTATTACCATCGTCCTACGAGGAGGTGGTGTTATCCCTGTTTATTGATGGGGTGTGTGTGGTACATCTGAGAAGCCACAGGACTTGTCCAGTGTCACAGGCTTTAAGTGACAGCACTGGGGTTTCAAACTCAGGGCTTTCTGCTTCCAAGGGTCCTCTTCTCTCCACCCCTCCCCCCGATCTTCTGAGGACAGTGTCCATCCCTGGATATCTGGATGGAGATGTGACCAACCAATAGGTCATAGTCAGTGTGATGGATTTTTAGGCAAAAATGATATGAGATTTTTTTAGTTGAATTTCATAGTCCAGAGAGGAGAAAAGACTTGCCCACATCCATGTGGGAAGGTAACACTGAATATGGGATGTGACCCAAGTTTTCTAACCCTCAGATGAAAACCCCTTCTGTTTGTCATTTTGCAGACAGCTTTCACACCACAGCTACATGCAAGGGACTGCTAGATGCCACCTTCCTTCCACCTGATCTGCAGAGACCTGCATAGGGCACAGCTGCTTGAGTTTGTTCAGTCTTCACTGGGGAGCTGGGCAGAAAGAGTTCTCTGCCTAGAGCTGGGTTGGAGGTGGCAGGGCTAGGGGTTGGAATAGATACTGGGGGACAGAAAGGATTTGCCCTGAGCCAGCCCTACCTTGGGCTTTCCAGGTGGCTCAGATGGTAAAGTGTCTGCCTGCAATGCGCGAGACCTGGGTTTGAACCCTGGGTCAGGAAGATCCCCTGGAGAAGGAAATGGCAATCCACTCCAGTACTCTTGCCTGGAGAATCCCGTGGATGGAGGAGCCTGGTAGGCTACAGTCCATGGGGTTGCAAAGAGTCAGACACGACTGAGTGAATTCAGCCCTACCCAAGGGAAAGTTGTGTGGCTCTCTAGTCGCTGCTTCCTCCTCCTCCTTAGCCACCGTCATTCTCAGTAGCCAGGAGGACGGGCAGTCCCGTGGGTATCTGGGACACCCATTTTCTGTTCCCCTTCCCAGTGGCGGGACGCAGGCTTCATCAGTGCCTTATAGCAGTTTGACTTTGTCGAGGAGGGGCAGGCCAGTGAGGTGTGTCCCCTTCCCCTTACTCCCTAACCTGGCCCATTTCTCTGCCTCTTTCCTCTCTCTTAGCTCCCCTGGCATACACCTTCATTCACTGCTGTTCAGAAACACCCTGGAGCCACCTTTCCAGTTCATCACTGGGTAAACCGAGGGCCCTGAATAAGGCAACTAACTAAGGCTTTGACTCAGTCATTGTCCCCAGGCTCCAAGAACTCTTTCCATCCCCTCCATCTCCCAGCTGGACAGTCCTGGCCAGAGGGCTAACACATGGGGCGGATCCATCCTCACATCCCGCCCCATGGTGGGGTTTGAGGCCCACTGTATTTTGTAGTGAGTGGTGAGGCTTCTGGGACACAACTACTCAAGATTAATAGAGGCCCAGATGGGACTTGAGAGATATTGAGCCGTCTCTGTGCAGTAGGGGCCCATGTCATCTATCCATGTCTGCTATCTCCCTGCGTCTGCTCTTAGTGCCCTAGCACCCCAGCCTCTCAACTCAGACTCCTGCCTCTGTCTCCTCCATGGTCCCACATTACCTTTGTCCTCTACACTGAGGGAAGCCTGACCTTCAGTTCCAGATCCAGGGTAGTAACAGAGCTTCTCTATGCCTCAGCTTCTTCCTCTTAAGGTGGGAATAAAAATCAGGTCTATCTCACAGGGCTGTGAGGACAAGCTGAGAGCATGCACATAAAGCATTAGGACCATTCCTGGAGTGGAGGAAGCCCCTGTCATCATCCAATCTGGTAAAAATGATAAAAGCTAACACCAAGTGAGGGGTTGCTCTGTGCCAGGCATTGTTCTAAGCATTTCACGTATGAGAGTTTATTTAATCTCCAGTGCAGTTTTCCACGGTAAGTGCTATCATTCCCATTTCAAAGATGGATATGCTAAGGTACACAGGTGTTATACAATGTGCCAAAACTCACATTTGCTAGTACTCTGTCAAGCAAGCATTTGAACCCATGTAGTCTGAATCCAGAGTTTGACCTCACCCACTGAGCCATTTTGCCTCCTAAGAAACAGTCCACGCTTCCGCAGTACTTACAGGATAAAGTCTAAATTCCTTAAGCTGCCACTCAAGGCTCTCCTCCAGACACACACACTATAAATCACCTTGAGAACTGAACACCAAGGGTACTCACTTGCTTCCAAGCCCTGGTTTAGGCAGTTTCCCCCACTTGGAATGGCCTCTTCCCACCATCACCACACACACACACACACACACACACACAGTCCCTGTATGTCACACGTGAGTGCACGCTAAGTTGCTTCAGTTGTGTCTGACTCTGTGCAACCCTATGGACTGTAGGCCAACACGCTGCTCTGTCCATGGCATTCTCCGGGCAAGAATACTGGAGTGGGTTGCCATACCATCCTTCAGGAGATCTTGCCGACCCAGGGATTGACCCTGGTCTTTTATGTCTCCTGCACTGGCAGGCAGGTTCTTTACCACTAGCGTCATCTGGGAAGTTGTGGATGTCCACACAGACACAAATCCAGTCTCTCCAGGTGTTTAACTCATTCCAAAGCCAACGGGTTCAAAGTAAACACCTGCAACGGTGGGGTTTGTGTATGTTTGTGTGGAGTGAGGGTGGAGGTGGGGGTGGTCTGGGGGAGAGGGGAAGTTTAGAGGCACATTTCAAGCCTGACCACCCTCATGAGGCTATATGAGACCTTAGAGGTGCCATGAGCCACTGGTCCTTAACCATTTCACCACCTAGGGCTGTCCTTTTTAATTATTCCTCCCCATTCTTCTCTTCCTCTTGTGCTCAATCCAAAGGCTTTAAAGATCTTGTCTACCAAAAACTGCATTTGAAAAATATAAAGCAGAACCATCAGGGAAGGCCGGTCTCCTGGCAAATCAGATACCACATTTGAGAGGTGTATGGATTTTACCTTCTCTCCCTACCCTGCTTCTTCTGCACCTGAGTTTGAATGACTTGATGCGACTTCTGGGCAAACCAGATGCTGGGACTGGGCCCCCTGCAAATGAGAACAGAAAGATCAGTCTTTTTCTCTCTGTTGTTGGTGTGATTCTATTGTCATGGTCTAGGACTAACTGCAACAGACAATTGATCCTACTGCCCAATTATTGTCAGAAAGCAGTCCTTGAGATCAACTACCTGAAAACCCAGATCATCAGCATTGGCATACAGCCCCCAGCATTCAATTGGTTTCTCTCCAACAATTTAATACAACAGGTCAAATCATTCAGTTACCTGGGGGTGCAATTTGCAACCAATTCATCTTGGAGGGCTCACCAGGAAGCTATATTGCCTAAATTAGATGTTCTTGGGGTGTTTTATTGAGAGTTTTTGAGAGTTTTTAAATGGCCACAGTGGCAATTGGTAACGCCTGCTTTGAAAATGTTCCAGACAGAGATGGCTGCAGGCCTGACTCTATGGCGGAGAACTTTGTATGTTGGAGGGAATTCAGAACTGTTTTCAGGGGAATGGTGTCCTCATCCATGGGAACCTTCTGGGTCTTTCTGTGAGAATCTCTCTTAGGCCCTCTTGACCCATCGAAGCCCTCCCTTCTGCCAGGCTCTCCAGTCAAGCACAGGGCTCTGCCCAGCATCAGTGACTCGCCACAGCGACACTCTGGGATCCCTCTGGATGACTTAACCTTGAAGCCCCTGATGCCCCAGCCTTATCAAGAGCTCATTCCAAAGAATTAATATTTATGGTAGGCTGTCTACAAAGCAGACTCCCCACCTATCTCCTGGAGTCTTTTATTATCCTTAGTTTAAGGCAGTTCATCAGTATTTGGAGTGCAACACTGTGGTCTTGCCAGAGGCAGAAAAGTGATTATTAGTTTGATTCTGGTAACAGAGAGACCTGGGTTTGCATCTAGCCCTACCACTTTTGGCCTGTGTGTCCTTGGGCAAGTGATTTCACCTGATGCTCAGTTTCCTCATCTATAAAGTGGGAAATAGCTATTAATAACAACAATAAAAAACAATAAGAATAATATCAGTAATAATTAATAACGACAATAAAAAATAATGCTCACTTCCTGAGTTGATTTGGGGGAATCTATGCCTGGCACATAGTAAATGGTGGCTATTATTGTTTATTTTTATTTTTGGAGAATTGCCCTGGGTCCCTGTAGCAGGTAGCTGGAGGGAATATTGTGAGAAAGTCAGCCTGGTCATTGCTAGCTGCAGGGATGTTATTGAAGACACCGCGTGGTAGCTTCTCTCAGGGTCCTCTTTGTGAAGGGTTAAGGGAAAGATGTGATTTCCTTTCTGACCAGGGAAAGCCATGCTTCCCTGGAACACTTGGTTTATTTTTATGTTACAGATGCTGTGAAGCTTATAATTGATGATGTTTGCCTCTTTAATGCGGCTACCAGGAGAGCTGAGAGCCAAATGCAGACTCTAGTAACTACAGAACTTTAGAGAAGGCATTTTGTGTGTGTGTCAATTTTACTTCCAGCTTTATTATTTTCCTACCTCATTTTTCTTTATCTTGATTTCTCTCAAGTACATATTTTATCATTTTCTATTTTATGGCATTTGTTCAGCTGTCCCAAATCTTTTGATGAATAACTTGTGATATAAGTTAATGTTCTAAAAGGCACCATCATTTGCTGAATGTTTTCTTTTACCAGTGCTTACCAAGAATTAAATTATTTAATCTCACAATCACCCTATCAGAAAGGTACAATTATTATCATCTCTCTTTCATAGATGAGAGAACTGAGGTTCAGAAGGCCAAGTTACTCACTCTAGGTCACACAGCTTGGTAGACCTGGGAAGCAATTTCTACTCTCTGAGTCCAGAGCTATACTGTCACTCTGCTGTGTGCCTCTGATAAGTAGGCAGGTTTCTACGGGATGTATGTCTATAGAAGACAGGTTAGATAAATAGGTATAGGCAGGTAAGGTAGGCATAGGCGGCAGACAGTGAGATGAAAGATATGATTAGTTTTTCCATAAGATAACTAGGGTTGCCTTATGGAGGTGATATAATTCTAGCCCAACGCAAAAAGAACTTGATGTCTTAGCCTAAACAATCCTACCACAAGGAAATGTTCATTTTCCCTTAGAGCTTTCGAAAATTGAGATACTTGTGGCTGTTCATTAACACCTTCATGGACCCCACTTCATTCATGCGTGTATCTGTTGTGCAGCTACTCTGTGGCTGGGCACTGGGGACACAGACTAAGTAAGGCACGATGGGTCCCCATCCTCAAGGGGCTCCTGACTCACTGAGATAGACATACATGATGACTAGAAATCACGGTACAGTTGCTGAAACCCAGGCCTCTCCAGAGTGTTTAGGAAGTACAAAGGTAGCCAGGGATGGGGAGCAGGAGGTCAGTGAGAGTCAGGAAATGATTTAAGTCATCATCTCATTGAGAAATGCTTCCAAGATGAGGAGTTGAGCTAAGGGTAGAGGATGATTAAGAGTTTGCTAGGCTACAGAAGTGCCAGAGGGCAGACAGAATCACATGGGAAAGGCGCAAAGGTGGGTGAGACCAGGGCACTTTGGAGAAGCTGCAAATAATCTATTCTGGTTGGAAGGCAGAGGGTATTTCAAGTGGCCTAAGAGATGAAGCTAGAGGAGTTAGGAGGCCAAATTATGAAGGGTCAAGGCATTTGGAGTTCACCTCAGGACTGATGAGGAGTCCTGGAAAGGTTAGAGTCAGGGAAGGGACCTGATCAGCTTGTTGTTTTAGAAACTTATCCACATCCTCAGAGCAGAGGGGGAAGGGTTCAAGGCAAGGAGAACAGCTAAGACGTAGTTTCCACTGTCCCATTCTGAGTTGCTATTAGATGTGCCGCTGTCTCAGCCAATATTTATTGAGTACCTATTAAGTGCCAAGCACCGTTGTGGGCACTGGAGAGATCTCAGTAAACAAAATAGACAAATGTTGTCTATGCCCTCAGAGACACACAATAAGCACTAGACATAATACATAAGTAATCTATATATTATATTAGAAGGTGATTTCAGTTACAGGAAGAGAAAATAGAGCACAGCTGGGAGGGATTGGGGGCAGGAGGAGAAGGGGAAGACAGAGGATGAGATGGCTGGATGGTATCACTGACTCGATGGACGTGAGTCTCAGTGAACTCCGGGAGTTGGTGATGGACAGGGAGGCCTGGCGTGCTGCGATTCATGGGGTCGCAAAGAGTCGGACACGACTGAGCGACTGATCTGATCTGATCTGATCTAGGAGGTTCAAGATTGTCATGGTGGGGCTGGCTTCAGGCCTTATCAAGAACATGATATTTCACTAAAAACGTGAAGACAGAAAGCAAAGGTCATATGGGAACTCTTCCTGTGTTTGATTCCCACAGATGTTCACAGCCCAGGCCAGTGGACTTGGGCTTTAGCAGTCCTGGGTTCAAGTCCTGTTATACTGGGCAGGAAACCACCTTTTGGAACTTGCATTTTCTCCTGTGCTCCTTGCCTTGCGTGGCCGTGGTGACATGATGGGCACAACAGTGCTTTGTAGTCTGCACAGGCAGGGCCCAGAAGTAAAGTGGTTATCACGAATCTTCTCTCCAGCGTCCCTTCCCAGGCCTCTGGCGACCCCAAGGCTCTTTGCACCTGAGGAGCCAGTGGAAGAGACAGCCGTGGGAGAGTTGCTGACTGTCTCTTGCTCCAGGGAGGGTGAGCAGCTTCTCTCAGCTCCAGAAAGGCTGAAACTGGGCCATGGGCTGGGCCTGTGGCATTGCGGCTATTGCCTCTACCATGCACCACTGGGCATGAACCCACCATGTGGCAGAGCTGGAAGAAAGCCCTGACAAATGATCCGGCTCAGCCCCTATGGGACAGATGCGAAAGCTGAGGCCAGGGAGGGCAAGAGACTGACTCACAGGCACACAAGGAGTGATTTAGAAACACCTGGCCTTGGGGTCTAGGTCTCCTAGCTCCCACGTGGATTGAGGTAGAGCCAGGAGACTGCTTTGACCCAAGTGAGTTTGTTCATGGTTATGAACTACCCTGGAGTTTTTCTCCTACTAAGGCTTCCTTTGGGGGCTTGGCGCCCACTGCTAAAAATAGCTAACATTTAACATTCTTCCAAGAAAGTTTCACTCATTATCTCATTGAGCCTCTCGATAACCCTATGAAGCACTATTCTTACCTCTCTTCTTATTGGTGAGGAGACTGAAGCACAGGCAGGTTGACTTGTCCAAAGTCACACATTAGGAAGCAAGGGAGCTGGCTGATTTGGGCAGTTCTGTTCAGAGTCTTTGTTATTTAGCCATTAGGTTATGCAGGTGTGAGATGAGTGTGTGTGTACATGATGGTTGTGTGTGTGAAGATGTTTGAATGTGTGTTAGGAAGGGTTCCTGGCTAACTCTTGATTGCTCACTCATGCTCTGCACAGGGGTTGCCTGGGGGACAGGGCAAGCTAGCTAAGAGATATTTCCCTGGCAGGCGCCTGTGGGAGCTGGATGGGGGTGCCTGTGGTTCACACGAACCGTGACTTAGAACAACACACACAATGAGAACATGCACAGTTAGCATTTACAGAAGACACCGTTTGCACATGGTTCTCCAACTGTGGTCTCAGGACCAGCAGCCTCGGCATCACCTGGGAACTTGTCAGAAATGCAAATTCCTGGGCCCCACCCAAGTTATACTGAATCAGACAGTCAGGGTGGGGCCCAGCCATCTGTGTTTTAACAAGCCCTCCAGGTAATTCTGATGCATGCTCAAGCATGAGCTATAGGACAGATGAGAGGGGCCGAAAGTATGTTGGGGTGCCTGCTTCCATGTACATGTATGCATGTGCTCAGGGCACAGCAATTTACAGTCTGCAAAGGGCTTTCTCACCCATAACTTCTTCCGGTCCTCTCAAGAATGGGGATCCCGCCCACTTCCCAGATGAGTAAACTGACATCCAGGGAAATGAGGTCATACAGCAGCAGGTCACTGACAGACACCAAGCCTGGCAGTCTTCTGCCCGGCACTCAATGCTGATCTTAGATCTTCCCACCCCTGCCCCTATGCTGGTCTAGGGCTCCCCCTGCCCACCACAGCCTCTCAGAGAAAAGAGATAATAGAGTGATGGCCGTTCTTGGCTTCTTGCCCATTCTGCTCCACTCCCCCCTCCATCCAGTCCGCAGCACCTGTAGAACAAGTTCCTTCCCCAGGTGAGTTCACCTGGCAAGGCAGTAGAGAGGCATCCATGGAAGGAGGAGAAGCTCCAGGGGCCCAACAGCTGTTTTCTAGCAGATCCCTAGAAGTGGATCTGGGGCAGCAGAAGTCTGGGGCTTAGAGTCCCCTGTCCATTTCCTCTGCTGGATATGGGAGCTCCACTGGGGCTGGCCAGTCCCAGGGCAGGGTGAAAGCCAACTCCTGCCCAGGCCTGTCTTCCTCTCCTACCACACAGTTGCTCTGGGGGCCTTGGCAGGGAAGTGAGGGGCCTATCTAGCTTGCCAGAAGAGTTGGGAGTGATAGGAAGGGACGGGGAGAGAGGGCATGCCTGCATCTAAGGAAGTAAGGTGCACACACAATCAGTTCAGTTCAGTTCAGTCACTCAGTCATCTCCATCTTTTTGTGACCCCATGAACTGCAGCATGCCAGGCCTCCCTGTCCATCACCAACTCCAGGAGTTTACTCAAACTCATGTTCATTGAGTTGGTGATGCCATCCAACCATCTCATCCACTGTCGTCCCCTTCTCCTTCTGCTTTCAATCTTTCTCAGCATCAGGGTCTTTTCAAATGAGTCAGTTCTTCGCATCAGATGGCCAAAGTATTGGAGTTTCAGCTTCAGCATCAGTCCTTCCAATGAATACTTAGGGTTGATTTCCTTTAGGATGGACTGATTGGATGTCCTTGCAGTCCAAGGGACTCTCAAGAGTCTTCTCCAACACCACAGTTCAAAAGCATCAATTCTTCGGCGCTCAGCTTTCTTTATGGTCCAACTTTCACATCCATACATGACTACTGGAAAAACCATAGCTTTGACTCGACAGACCTTTGTTGGCAAAGTAATGTCTCTGCTTTTTAATATGCTGTCTAGATTAGTCATAACTTTTCTTCCAAGGAGCAAGCATCTTTTAATTTCATGGCTGCAGTGACCATCTGCAGTGATTTTGGAGCCCCCCCAAAAGAAAGTCTTTCACTGTTTCTCTATCTATTTGCCATGAAGTGATGGGACCAGATGCCATGATCTTAGTTTTCTGAATGTTGAGTTTTAAGCCAACTTTTTTACTTTCCTCTTTCACTTTCATTAAGAGGCTCTTTAGTTCTTCTTTGCTTTCTGCCATAAGGGTGATGTAATCTGCATATCTGAGGTTATTGATATTTCTGTCAGCAATCTTGATTCCAGCTTGTGCTTCATCCAGTCCAGCATTTCTTGATGTACTCTGCATGTAAGTTAAATAAGCAGGGTGACAATATACAGCCTTGACATACTCCTTTCCCGATTTGGAACCAGTCTGTTGTTCCAAGTCCAGTTCTAACTGTTGCTTCTTGACCTACATACAGATTTCTTAGGAGGTAGGTAAGGTGGTCTGGTATTCCCATCTCTTTAAGAATTTTCCACAGTTTGTTGTGATCCACACAGCCAAAGGCTTTGGAATAGTCAATAAAGCAGAAGTAGATGTTTTTCTGGAATTCTCTTGCTTTTTCAAAGATCCAGTGGATGTTGGCAATTTGATCTCTGGTTCCTCTGCCTCTTCTAAATCCAGCTTGAATATCTGGAAGTTCATGGTTCATGTACTCTTGAAGCCTGGCTTGGAGAATTTTGAGCATTTCTTTGCCGGCGTGTGAGGTGAATGCAATTGTGCGGTAGTTTGAGCATTCTTTGGCATTGCCTTTCTTTGGGATTGGAATGAAAACTGACCTTTTCCAGTCCTGTGGCCACTGCTGAGTTTTCCAAATTTGCTGGCATATTGAGTTCAGCATTTTCACAGCATCATCTTCCAGGATTTGAAATAGCTCAACTGGAATTCCATCACTTCCACTAGCTTTGTTCATAGCGATGCTTCCTAGGGCCCACTTGACTTCGCATTCCAGGCTGTCTGGCTCTAGGTGAGTGACCACACCATTGTGATTATCTGGGTCATGAAGATCTTTTTTTGTATAGTTTTTCTGTATATTCTTGCCACCTCTTCTTAATCTCTTCTGCTTCTGTTAGGTCCATGCCATTTCTGTCCTTTATTGTGCCCATCTTTGCATGAAAATTTCCCCTGGTATCTCTGATTTTCTTGAAGAGATCTCTAGTCTTTCCTATTCTATTGTTTTCCTCTATTTCTTTGCATTGATCACTGAGAAAGGCTTTCTTATCTCTCCTTGTTATTCTTTGGAACTCTGCATTCAAGTGGGATACAATCCGGAGACCATAAAAGTAGGCATAGGCCCAGAGGGTGTGGGCAAACATCTGGCTCAGGGCTTCTCAGCCTGGGCTTTGTGCAATGCTGGGGTGATCTACTGATATATTCTCAGGGGTCATGAGTTCTTTGAGAATTGAAATTTTATGTTCTTATTTTGATGGTAAGCTAAACACAATTTTTCTTACACTTACAAAGACAGCTATAATTCACAACTGGAAGACATTTTCATAGCCTATCTTCAGTTCTGAAGGCATTTCTCAAGTGGGGGCCATGCAGATCTGGGAGTGGGAGTTGTAGTTGTCCAAAGATTTCTTCTCAGGGGCTGTTTCAACTGAAACTTTTATCCTACCTATAAAGGGAAGACACATGGATTCCATTCCAAGGCTGAGCGGCACTGATCTAGTCCAGCCACTTTATGTTTTAGTAAAAGGCACTGAGGTCCAGAGAGGGCCTGGCACTTGCTCCAAGACTTCCAGCAAGTCATGAGCAGAGCTGGGACTGGAGGCCTGGGCTCCCATACCCTGTCATTCTCTACAGGGGTTATGGCACACACCAGCTCAAGGGCAGTCAGGGTGGCAGGAGAGTGGGCCTCAGATAGCTCCATCATGGATTTGTCTCTCCTCTTTCTATTCATCAGAAATATATGGACTCATTTGGATCTTTTTAAGAGACCCAGTCAGCCAGATGGTGCATGGAGGAGAAGGACTCAAAGCTTCATGCCGTGGTGACTATTGTGTCTCCATTTGGTGAGAGATACATAGATAGGCAAAGTCCAATCCCTGCCTCCCCCCAGCTCCTGCACTGAGTGGGAAGACAGATATAAAAGTGACAATGCCTCACAAGTCTCCAAAGTGGACTTTTCCATTCATAGTGATAACAGACAGCTATTGAACATTTACTCTATGCCAGTAAATACCAGTATTTATACTTTACATGTAAGATGGCAAGATGTCATCGAGGAAGGTAAGGTGTGGCCCCATTCTGTAGATGGGAAAAATGAGGCCCAGGAAGCTTAAGTAAAATGCTTCTAGGCAGCAGAGCAAGGCAGACTGATTCCTGAGCACACTTTTCTTAACACTGCCCTGTCTTGTGTAATCCTTGTAATAAGCCTGGAAATGAATCGGGAAGGGCCATTTCTCCCCATTTCACAGAAGAGGAAACTGGCTCAGAGAGGGGGAGTGGTTGGCCTCACAGAGTTTGAAGCTTGGAAGTGTCCTGTCTGATTCCTCATCGCAGACCTGAGGCCAGGAGACCTTCGAGGATTTGCTAGCATGTCAAACTTGTCAAACAAGCTTGCAGTGACAATGGCAAATTGGTTGAAAAGAAATATTTCCAGTCACCAGTTTTCCATGTAATAGTAATTTTCAGACACTATTGGAAGTTTTTTTTTTTGCCACCTTTGAGCATGTTTGCTTCTTTTCTGGAATTTTCCATTTTTATATCTTTGAGGAGAACAATTTGGGAATTCATTTTCAACTCACTCATCCTGCTCTGGTTGTTCAGCAATGTTTCCCTGAACTTTGAAATCTTACCTCTGGTTCTAAGTAAATTGCCCCCAAAAGCAAACAAGTTGAAGCTGAAATGTTTCCATTGCTGCTTTCAACTTCTCTAACTTTGTGCAATCGAGGATAAATATATAACCTTTAAATGCAATATAATCTGCTTTTCAAGTGATTTGCCTTTAAGTTTTTCAAATAAGTGTTTTGGCCAGCAATGCCAACTATCTCTGTAGCTCATGTTCTCACCGATTTCAATATCCATCCCTTTTCAATGTAAGCAGCTTTTGCTTAGTATCTTTTTGACTGTGCCATGGTGATCATTTGCTCCCATTGGGAATGCTGCTCAGTGTCAGAATTGAAGTGCTGTGTGGTTTCCGGGACAGGGACAGGCTTAGCCTGAGCTTTGTTTGTGTAATGGTGCTTGAAAATATTGGCAAGAAAAATGCCAGTGGGCCTAATGTCTACACACACTTGGCACACCAGGTAGGGTGGGAGGTGAAGGAGGCATCTGAGGCTCTTGGAAGGAATCAGGGCATATCGTTCATTGCAGCCCATGTGCTGCTGCCTCAGTGCCAGTCTATGTTGTCCAAGCCACTTGGTGCTTCCAACGTTGGCCTTCCCTCAAAAACTGGTTTGGGCCCCTTTCCTGGATGGCAGTGGTGTAGATTCCAGGCTCGGAGTAGTTGGTCCAGTGGCCCTGTACACACTGACCCTTCCACCAAAAGAGATAACACCCCCAGTGCAGCTGGTCAGGAAGAATAGGAGTTTAAATGAATCAGAGATAACACCCCACAAATAAAAACCAAACTCCTCCCCTCAGCATGGACACTGAAGTAAAAATGCTTTAAGTTGTCAAAAAGTTTGTTAAAACATCTCCTTGTAAGTCAAAAGGATCAATGCCTAGAAAAGCAGTGCCTAGGAGTAGGAATTTTTCTCTAGTTTATCATTTACAGCCAACTTTTTTTCATAGTTTCATTTGGAGCCAGACCAGATGGGTTGGAAAAAAGGTCCTCATCTCCTTCTCCCTGGAGTTGCCCAGAGTGCTGCTGGGTCCATGGTTGAATTGAATTCAGCTGGGCCTCGTGCCGCTTTTGTCCACACACATGCACCACAATATCCATATTGAACTAGATCCTCTGGCTTTAGAATTCAGAGAAGAGATGTATGTAGACCAATTGAGGTCCAACTGAGGTCAAATCAACCCTATAGCCATTATGGATTCAAAGTAGATTTCTTCTTCTTTTTTCCAAAATTGTCCAGGTTTTCCAGATTTCCTACAATGACCATGCATTACTTTTGTGATCCCACAATAAAAAGTATCAAAGTACATACTCTAAATACAGAATCAAACTTACATACTTGACACCACGATAGGCATTTTGTGGTTGGGTCTGTGGGTCTCTGTCCTGGGCTGTCTCATCCGACTGGGAGTTTACTCTTCCAGCTAGTAACTGGGCTCCTCCCATCCCTCCCCTTTCCACACTGGCTACATCTGCCAAGAGAGCCAGGGAAGAAGGTGGGGGACTTGGATCTCCATCACTGCAAGGGTAAAGTGATTAGTCTAAGGGGACACATAGTAAATTGAGGCTAGGTTGGGATAAGACAGCAAAATTGAAGATGGCAGGAGTTAACTATTCAGCACATGTTTTCTGACTGCCAACTGTGTGCCAGCTATGGGGAGTGTTCAAGAAGGCAGAATTCTACCCTTTGAGAGGTGGTATGATGTATGGCTCCACCATTTAATGGCCTTGAAGCTTTGAAGGTCAACCCTTAAGCTCCTACAGATTCAGCCTCATCATCTGTGAGATGTGGACATTGATTATCACACTATTACTGTAAGTATGCATCCAGGGCTTACTAAGTGTTAGATACGTATGTACACTTGACATGCATGATCTCATTGCATCTTCATAGCAAACCTACAAGGAATGTACTCCTTCTCCCATTTGACTTATGGGAAAACTGAGGCTCAGAGAGATGAAATGACTGGCTGAGCATCACACAGCAAGCAAACAATGAAGACAGAATTTGAAGCCAGGTAGGCTGACTCTGGAGTCTGCTCTTTATCACTCTGTTTTACTGCCTCCCATCACTGAGCTGGTGTCATGAGTCAATGGGGCATCTGTATATCAAATGTGCCCAAAGGTCCCAGGGTAGGACAAAGGGGTGGTTATAGCACCCCACTTCACTGCCCTGGCACACAGTAGGTGTTCAACACAAGCTGGTCCACTTCCCTTTCCAACATGAGGAGCAGAGGGAAAAGGGCAGAGTTGTGTCCCACCCAGGAAAGCATTTCCATCGCAAAGACAAATCTCTTCTGCTTCCTGCTTCCCTGACCCTCAGGCAGACCTAGAGCCTCCCTTCTCCCTCCTCCTACCTACATTTCAGGGCAGACCTCTTCTGCCCCTCCCCATGGTCTGTCTGGGCCAGTCTGTCTCCCCGACCCCGGCAAAGCATTAAAAATTGAAAACTCCTTTGAAGAGAAAACAGTTTAATAAAAGCTCCATCCATTTTTCATGAGAGGATCAGGAGAAGGATGGTGAAGAGAGAAGGCAGAATGGAAGAGATGGGATTGGGGAGCAGGGAGAGCAGTGAGGGGCTTAGGGAATCCCTGGTGGGGGCTCAGCAGAGCAGAGGTGAGGAAGTGGAGCCTACCCTTTCCCAGAGCTAGGCTGGCCCCAATGCCCTCTTTTCTACCTCCTCTTATCAGGATCCATCCTGGACCTGTTGATACTGGGAACTGTAGCTTCTTCCTTGAGGGAACCTCCTGCCTTCCTTTGGGGGAAGGTTTCTGGGCTGTACTGTCTCAGGAAGGGGAGATAAGATGACCTCTGGCCTGGAGGGGTCTTTCTCCACAACTGAGCAGCCTCCCAGGTTGTGCACCATAAGATTGGTTTCTTGAGCCCTGGCCACATGTTTGGACCCCAGAGGACTGGGCAGGGCAGGGCCAGGCCAGAACACTAGGCTGAGCACTGGGCAAGGAGCTGAGTTTCAGTAAGAAATCCAACAGAGAGGTCAGAGCATGAGGGGTTGGAGGGAGTTAGAGCCAAACACTGGCTCATTTTCTTTGGACCCTAGAACATTTTCCAACCACAGGAGACACAATTATACCCACTCTTACATCCAGTCTCTATGTTTTCTTATATCTTCCACCTCAACAAAGATGGGTCCACCCAGGAAAGAAACTTCACAGACTGGCCTTGGCAGGAGAGTTATATGCCTGGATCTGGATAAATGTGTGTCCATTTTTGGCACAAGCCTGTGTGTGTGCATGTGATCTACAAGTTCCAGTATGTGTGTATAGTGGCATAAGTGTGAGTGTGGATAACCAGTGGAGTATGTGTGCCTTTGTGTGTGTATGCATGTATGTACAAGGATGTGGGCTGGTGCCCATGTGTGAGGACTTGATCCTACTGCTCTCTGCTTCTGAGCACAAATATACCCTCCCTGAGCACATACCAGAGAGAAGGTGGGACAGGCAATGTAGATGAGAGGGTGATGGGACAAGCGGAAAAGAGGTTGGGCCCCAGAGAACTGAGCAGGCCTGGGGTCTTGATAGACAGGCAGACCAGATGTGCCAGCCCCAGCCACAAAGGTGTTCCTTGTGTGCCCTGGGAACTGAGAAGGGGTTTGCTTTATTAGTACCCCAATCAGGAGGGTAGCGGGCTGTGTGTGTTTGTATAGGGGCAGGGGCTTCTGTTTCATCAGCAGGATCAAGGAGGGCTTCAAAGAATGTTCCTGGAGTAATGGTGGGCAAGGAGGCTGGGGGATGCATTGATGGTGACTCTAGGTTTTCCGATCAAAACCCCAAGCCAGTTTTGGCAGAGCTTCCTCTCCACCCCTCTCCAGCTTACGAGGAGTCGGAGCCTTGGGTTCTGGCCTCCAAATAGCAGAGTGGGGAGTGAGGTACTGGTTCCAGGAGGGGATTCTGGACCAGCACGGAGTCCTTCCTCTGGGCCTTCCTCTGGGTTTGTTCCAGATGTCTCCCCCTCGCTGTTCTTCCCTCCGTCCACCTCACATACATTCTCTGAGGTGTGACTCTCATGCCAGGCATTTTACCAGGATGTTGAACAGGCAGATATGTCCCTGGTCTCCAAGACTGCTGAGCCTAATGCATTCTTGGCTGTTCTCCTCCATGGCTTCATATACCCTGCCTCCTCCATGGCCCTGTAGGGTGGATGGCTGGCCCTGGTGCTGTCAGTTCACCCTGGTAGCCCCACAGGGAGTAGGGAGACACAGATCTTGACTCCCATTCACTGAGTGACCTTGGCAAATTGCTTTCCCTGCCATGTCCTCCGTTTCCCCATTTGTCCTGGCACTGACTCCCCTAAGATGAGCTTAGAGGGCCTTTCCTGCTTCAGTGACTGTTTTTGCCTTTGGACACACACTAAGATCTAAGATCTTCCAATTCCTGGGGACTTTTCCCCTTGGTTAATGGCTCTGGGTAACCTTAGGCAATTGATAGCATCTCTTTAAGCCCAGTTCCCTCAACTGTAAAATGAGCATAATAAAACTACCTTGCTCATAAGATCTTTGGGGGCATTAGACTGTGTGTGCTCAGGTATGCAAAAGTCCTGGCACAGAGCCTGTGGGCCTAGAGAAGCATGAGACTGTTGCACCGGGGCTGGTGATGGCATTCCTCAAAGTGTCCCTAGTCTCAGGATCAGGCTTAGCTCCCCCTGCACATGCAGGCAGGGGTGTGAGTTAAGGCAGTGGGCATGGGGATTGGTGAAGGTGCTGTTCTGAGACTCAGAAATCTGACAAGGGATCCAGGGAGAAAGGCCACACCAGGCATGGGCTCCACTTGCCCTGGTCACCTGTGCCCATAGGCCCTAGGGCAGAAAAAAGGGGTGGTTATAACACCACACCTTATCACCCAGCTTCCCCATCATTCCTTAACTGTAAATGTCAGAACTGAAGAACAGCTGGCTGGCACTGCCCTTGGTGGTTAAGCCTAACAAGACAAGGAAAAGAAGGGATATAGTGGGAGGCTGATGGCCATGGGCTTGAGCCCCCTTTCCCCAATTCCCCTTCCCAACTGCCCTCCTCCCCTCCCTGCCCCCAAACTCCTCAGAAGAAAGTATGGTCCTCCTCCTCCTGAGTCTAACCAGCCCCTTCCCCAGGGGACCACACTCCAGTTATTTTCTCCCTTGTGCTGGCTCCCTGCCCTCAGCCTGCAAATATGTTCCAGTTTTTCCCTGAAAGCAAAATATCCCCTCCTCCATGCTCCTCAAGCTCCCACCCTCCTGCTTGCCTCCCCTCTCACAACGGAGCATCCATGCTCACTGTCTTCTGGCCTGGTTTGCCTTCCATTCTCCTCTCACTGTGAAAGCCCATGATGTCTGCGTGACTAAAAGTTATCTCCTCCCCACTTGGGCCTGGACACCAACCACTTGCCAGTTTGGACACGGTTGTCCGGCCCCTCCTTACTGGGCTTCTTCAGAACTGCTCTCTGTGTCCTCCTTTCTCTCTACTAGACCTTCTCAGGCTTCTCTCTCTTTTTACCTACCGCCTCACATCTTCTGAGTGTTAATAATTATCCATTCTAAGAGTTTCATCATGTTGGAGGACTCACCAAGGAGGTGGGCGATGGGGTTGGAGGTGAACAGACAAGGGAGGCAGTTGTAAGGGATGAGTGGGAGACACAGGGAGGGCCAGAACAGACAGGGCCCTGCAGGCCAGGGGTGGGAGACTTGGGGCTTTCTTCTAAGCCAGAGTGAGAGGCCAGTGGTAAGCAAGAGAGTAATTTGATCTGATCTGCATTTTTAAAAGACTCACTCTGGTCTCTGCATTGAGAACAGACTGTGTGGGTGAGGGGAGGTCTGTTGGGGTGAGTGAGCATGGTTGCTTGAGCCGGGTTGGTGGAGGGGGAGGTGCTGAGGAGTGGACAGATTAGGAAACGTTTTGGGAGTAGAGTGGCTAGACTTTTCTGATGGATTGGATGTGAGGTGAGAAAAAGAAAAGATTCAAGGGTAACTCCCAGGTTTGGGGCTAAAGCAATTGGACAAATAGTGATACAATTTACTGAGCTGGGGTGCACTGGGGGGAAGGAAGATTTGGGAGGAACTCAGGATCTCTGCTTTGGCCATGTCAACTCTAAAATCATGTTAGACATTAAGCAGAGCTGTCAAAGTAGGTGGGCTTCCCAGGTGGCGCTAGTGGTAAAGAACCCACCTGCCAATGCAGGAGATGTAAGAGACATGGGTTCGATCCCTGAGTGGGGAAGATCCCTTGGAGGAGGGCATGATAACCCACTCCAGTGTTCTTGCCTGGAGAATCCCATGGACAGAGGAGCCTGGCAGGCTACAGTCCATAGGGCTGCAAAGAGTGAGACACTACTGAATTGACTTAGCACACACACGTGCACATCAAAGTAGGCAGCTGTCTGGAGCTCAGTACAGCAGTCAGGGCAAGAGATATATAAACATGGTAGAGATCTGAGGTTTCACCTCTGGCCTTTGGACCTGCTCTTCCCTCTGTCCAACACTCTGTCCTCACTGAGCTCAAACATCACCTCAGTCTAAAGTCACCTCCTGCCCCCACTCGAGGCGTGCTCTATCCCTCAACCCTATTTTATTTCCTTTCCAGCACTCATCACTACCTGAAGTTGTCTTGTTTACTTAATTCTTCACATGCTTCTCCCACTGTGCGAGATTATAAGTTCCATGAAGGCAGGGCTTGTCTGTCTTTTGTTCATTGCTATATCTCTGGGGCCTAGAACAGAGCCCACATAGTAGGTGCTCACTAAATCTTTGTAGACTGAATGAATAAGCACTTTACAATATATCAGATCCATTCATCCTGACAACAACCCCATGAGAGTGGTAATCGTAACCCTGAATTTTGAGAGGAGGAAACTGAGGCTTTGAGAAAATCCAAATCCATACCTTCGGAAGGGGTGTAACTAGAAGTCAATCCCATGTCTATTTAACTCCAAAGCCCGTGCTGCTAATCACTTGCTTGTGCCAGAAAGTGCTTTTGAGACAAGGCTTGGGTTGAAGGCCATGTCTGCCACATCTTTGCTCTGAGATCTTGGTCAAGTTCTTAAGCAGTTCTGACTTTCAATTTCCTCTTCTCTGAGTTGGGCATGTGAATCTTCCTTTATTTACAAGATTGTTCCTAGTATGCCATAGGGGAATGCACAGGAAAGAGTTTTGTCCACCTTAGCAGTGTGGACCTAAATGAGGGACTAGTAACTTCTTTGGGCTTCAGTTTTCTTGTCTGAATAATGTGTAGGAACTGGGGAGAGTATAGAGGGGATTAGATGATTGCTGATCATCATTCTAGCATTGACATTGCAGGAATTCTGGGTCTCCACCATTTGTAGAAATGAATGGACTATAAATGCTCCAATCATGAGCACTGTGAACACAGGGAGCTCTACTGGGCCATTGAAGCTTCAGCCCTGTGGACGTGGGAGGCCTCTTTGAAGCTTGAGGGAGGTAAATTGAGGACAAATCAAAGGAAGTCCTTCCTCACCCCCAGCTTAATGAGCTTATGGCTTTCATTACACACAGGAATGGTCCAGGCAGGAAACAGGAATGGCTTTGGATGGAATGATAAATGCCAGAGGCTCTGAGCAGGAGCTGGCAGTGTTGACCTCTAAGGTCAATGGGATAGAAGTGGCCCCTTAGGGCCCAATCACAGAGTAGCTGTAGGCTTTCAGAGTGGCAGTTCTGGGTGGTGGGAATTGAGGATGGGGAAGTCAGAGCCCATCTACCTGTATTCTTTCCTCTCTACTGCCTTCGATTAGCCCCTGGAGGGGGATTGGTGGGTAGAGAGGGGGCGAAAATTGCAGGAGAGGCAGGAGGATGCAGAAATTCCAGCTTCCAACTTCCATCCACCTTTGAAGGAAGGCTTGGGCTGGCTGTGCCAACACTTACCAGCTGCTGTGGGGGACATATCTGGCATATGATCTCCCTTTCTTTCTGCCTCACCCCTACCCACACCTGGTGACATCAGCTGGAAGGAAAGATCTGTCCCTTCTATACACTGCAGGGCAAGCCAAGTTTGGTACCTTTGGGAAGTTGGTGGGGTTTGACTTCCGTGCCCTCCTCTCAACCCTATTCGACCCCCTCTATTTCTACTATCCCTGTCCTCCTTCTTCCAAAAGCCAGTCCTGCAGGGTCTTGCTCTCAGCTGGCTGTCAACTAAGGTGTTAGCTGTCAACTAAGGTGTTAACTGATATCTAAGGTGTTAGCTGATAACTAAGGTGTTAGCTGACAACTAAGGTGTTAGTTGATAAGGCTTAACACCCCCCAAGGGGTATGTGCATTTTAATAGGGGATTGTTGAAAAGAACTGGCCTTTAAGACTCAGATGATATACTCAATATTGGTGGAATTTTGGGCAATGGTGTTGATTAAGGGTGGAGGTGTGGGTAGTCCCCTTCTAAATCATACCACTTCAGTAATCACTTATATGTAAGCTCACATGTGTGCATGCACGACCATATGCATGTATGCACATGTGTGTGCACACGTGTACACACACACACACACATATAGCCCTCTGTTATTCTCCCCAAAAGGTTCTGAATTGTATGGATATAGGTATATATTTTTATGACAGGTAGTAGTAATAATGCTTCCCTCATAGTTCAGTTGGTAAAGAATCTGCCTGCAATGCAGAAGACCTGGGTTCGATTCCTGGGTTGGGAAGATCCCCTGGAGAAGAAAATGGCAATCCACTCCAGTATTCTTGCCTGAAAATCCCATGGACAGAGGAGCCTGGCAGGCTACAGTCCATGGGGTCGCAAGAGTCGGACACGACTTAGCGACTAAACCACCAAATAGTAATAACAACAAATACATATAACACTCTATGACAGGCACTGTTCTGAACACTTTACATATTTATACATACTTATTTCCTCTTATTCTGATTCTATACTTGAAGAGGCTGAGAGAGGTGATGTAACTTGCCACCAGGCCACACACTACTAGTCTAGGTAGCTGGTGTGGCTCCACATCCCAGCTCTTACTACCACACTGAACACTTCTCATCTGGTAGACAGCAGGGTAGACCACTGTAGGGTGGGCAGATCCTAGGGTGTGGGGTTGTGTGCTTGCTTACAAGTGTTGACTCCAAGTCTTTAAACCTTAAAAGATAAGGGAGAGGCTTCTTTGAATTGAGAAAATGTGCACATTTTATGTCGGGGGTGTGCATGTGGGCAGAGATTGTGGAAAGTGCAGGTTGGTATACTTACTGTGTGGTATGAGTGCTCCATGTGCTAGGAGAGACACTGGCCACCTATTATGGGGGCATGCAAACTGTACAGGGCTCTGTGTGTGTGTGTTGAAGTTAACAGTCCCATGAGAAAGTTCCATGTTCATCTTTACCCCACACCCAGCCCCTACTTTGTGACTCACCTTGCTGCCCTTTGGAATTGCCTCTATCAGGAGGCTGGGCTCTACTAAAGTCTACTTCCGAACCACAAGAATCATCTTCTTGCTGGCCAGAGGAGAAGATGAACCCAATGCCCAAATGAGGGCAGATGGGAAAAATGGATTGGAAGTTGAATAAAGGATATGTATGCAGGGAGAGGGGAGAAGGCAATGGCACCCCACTCCAGTACTCTTGCCTGGAAAAATCTCATGGACGGAGGAGCCTGGTGGGCTGCCGTCCATGGGGTCGCTAGGAGTCGGACATGACTGAGCAACTTCACTTTCACTTTTCACTTTCATGCATTGGAGAAGGAAATGGCAACCCACTCCAGTGTTCTTGCCTGGAGAATCCGAGGGATGGGGGGAGCCTTGTGGGCTGCCGTCTATGGGGTCGCACAGAGTCGGACACAACTGACGTGACCTAGCAGCAGCATGCAGGGAGAGTGGCATCTGGGAAGTCTTGGTAGGGATTTTGCCAAGTAGGGATGGGACAATAGTAGCAGAGGTGGGAAGTGTGTATGTGTGTGTTCCTCCTCTTTTGGGAACAGGAATCTTGGAAATGAGATTTACAAAGTTGCTGAAGGCCCATAGGTCCTTTTCTAGGGCACTTTGCAGGTGAGAGAGACTTGGCTGGATGAACCTTTTAACAAAATTTCCCAGGTTATCATTGTGAGCAGGGTGGAGTGGAGCAGGCTAGAGGCTGCAGTAGTGCTGCCTGGGCATGGCTGTGGCTTCTGCTAGGAAGGGCATAGGTGGGGACAGCTAAAGTTGATAAATCACAGAACTACAAAAAAGGTCTTGATGACCCAGATAACCATGATGGTATGGTCATTCACCTAGAGCCAGACATCCTTGGGTGTGAAGCTAAGTGGGCCTTAGGAAGCATGACTATGAACAGAGCTAGTGGAGGTGATGGAATTCCAACTGAGTTATCTCAAATCCTAAAAGATGATGCTGTTAAAGTGCTGAACTCAATGTGCCAGCAAATTTGGAGAGCTCAGCAGTGGCCACAGGACTGGAAAAGGTCAGTGTGCATTCCCATCCCAAAGAAGGGCAATGCCAAAGAGTGTTCAAACTACCATACAATTGTACTCATTTCACATGCTAACAAGATAATGCTCAAAATCCTTCAAGTGAGGCTTCAACACTATGTGAACCAAGGACTTCCAGATGTTCAAGCTGGATTTAGAAAAGGCAGAGGAATCAGAGACCAAATTGCCAACATTCATTGGATCATAGAAAAAGCAAGGGAATTCCAGAAAAACATCTACTTTTGCTTCATTGACAATTGCTAAAGACTTTGTGTGAATCACAACAAACTGTGGAAAATTCTTCAAGAGATGGGAATACCAGACCACCTTACCTGCTTCCTGAGAAACCTGTATGCAGGTTGAGAAGCAACAGTTAGAACCAGACATGGAACAATGGACTGGTTCCAAATTGGGAAAGGAGCACATCAAGGCTGTGTATTATCACCCTGCTTATTTAACTTCTATGCAGAGTACATCATGCAAAATGCCAGGCTGGAATTAAGTTTGCCAGGAGAAATATCAATAACCTCATATATGGAGATGACACCACCCTAATGGCAGAAAGCAAAGAGGAACTAGAGAGCCTTTTGATGAAGTTGAAAGAGGAGCGCGAAAAAAGTCAACATTCAAAAAACTAAGATCATGGCATCCAGTCTCATCACTTCATGGCAAATAGATGAGGAAAAACTGGAAACAGTGACAGACTTTATTTTCCTGGGCTCCAAAATCTCTGTGGACTGTGACTGCAGCCATGAAATTAAAAGACACTTGCTCTTTGGAAGGAAAACTATGACAAACCTAGACAGCAGAGAAAAAGCAGGGACATCACTTTGCCGACAAAGGTCCATATAGTCAAAGATATGGTTCTTCCAGTAGTCAGGTACAGATGTGAGAGTTGGACCATAAAGAATGCTGAGTGCTGAAGAATTGATGCTTTTGAACTGTGATGCTGGGGAAGACTCTTAAAGTCCCTTGGACTGCAGGGAGATCAAGTCAGTCAATCCTAAAGGAAATCAACCCTGAGTATTCATTGGAAGGACTGATACTGAAGCTGAAGCTCCAATACTTTGGCCACCTGATGCCAAGAGCCAATTCATTGGAAAAGACCCTGATGCTGAGAAAGATTGAAGACAGGAGGAGAAGGGGATGACAGAGGATGAGATGGTTGGATGGCATCACTAACTCAATGGACATGAGTTTGAGCAAATTCTGGGAGATGGTGAAGGACAGGAAGCCTGGCGTGCTGCAGTCCATGGAGATGCAGAGAGTTGGAAACAACTGAGCAGCTGAACAACAACAAGGAGGAGGAGGAGCCTTCAGCCCTGTGTTCTGGCTCTGGTTGATGGGACAGCCAACAGTGGATTTCGGAGCCTGGAGGTCAAGAGAGAAGTCTGAGCTGGAGACAAACATTCTAAGAAGTGTTTTACATGTAACACTGTACTGCTTTTTGTCATTGCAAAAGTAATACTTGCATGCTGAAGAAAATATGGCAAATGTAGACAAGCAAAAAGAAGACCACAATAATTTGCAACATTCTTGTTAGAGATAACAAGTGTTAACATTTTAGTGTGTTTCCTCTTTCTCGTCCTTTTTTACTCCTGTATGTGTTTACTGGTTTGGTTTTATAAACTGATCTCCAAAGTGTACTGTGAACATGTTCTGATACGAAATTTAATCTACAATTTCTTTTTGTTACAAAGCATTCAACACTATAGCTAAACTAGAATTTGTATACTTAACTTCCTGTTGTTTGATATTCAAGTTATTTTAAAAATATCCTTATTATACTGATGGTTGTAATGAATATCTTTGTGGCCAGTGAGACAGAGATTTGTAGGCTGTTAGCTCTATGCCTCTCCACGCCCTCTCCTCCCAGGGCCCTTCAAGTGGGGTGGGGCAGTGATAGTCTGGGCTTGAGTACTTGAAATGCTGCCAGGGACAGGCTGTAGGGTCTTGGGCAAGTCCCTTTTTCTCTCTGGGGCCTGAATCTGCCCATCTGTGCAGTGGAAGACATCAGACTTGGTGAAGTTCTTGAATTTTCCTCGGCAATGTCAACACTGCCCTCATTGAGTGTCTGCTTTCATTCTCTTTAGTGTCTTTCTCTGGCCTCCATTTTCTTCCCTACCTAGACTCTCTATTTCCCTTTTTCATTTCCTCACTTCTGCCAGCCCCTGCTCTGGTCCTCTTCTCCTTGGCTCCCTTACTGGGTCAGACTGCCAATGAGCGGTGGCCTTAGCTGCAAGGTGGGGCGTTTCAGCAGAGATCTATCATGGACGTCAGGTTCTTGTGGCAGTCCTTGGTGCCCCAGAGGCTACAATGACACTGGGCTTTCATGGCCCTGGCTGTCAGGAAACGGAGCAGGCAGGCAAGGCGCTCCTGAAGTGAAAACTGAGGCTCTGGGAAGAGGCAGGGAAGGTTGAGGGTTTCTGGACCTCATCCTGAAGGGGTGATTTTCCTGATAGAGGCTGGCCCAATGCTGGGAAGAGCCATTGGATCAGAGTTTCTAGATCCAAGTTTATGCCAGGATCTCTGGACAGTTTCCAGGGGTCTGGGGACCAGTTCTTTGAAATGAATTGCAAACGGGTGTAGGTGTGTGTTTCTATAGTCCAGTTCTTCCTTCAAGATGCTCAAGAGTCATATGACTTCAGGAAAAGATTGAGGAGCCTTGGCCTAAAGGTCTTTTGGTCCCTTCCCTTGTCTCCAGGCAGGATCCATTCTCCAGTCCCCAACACACACATGCACAAGTCCAGGTACTGGGGATTGACTCCAGTGAAGTCATCCCTGGGATGGGGACCTCAGTGTTGCTTATGGAGGTACTCCCCACACATCGCTCTTGGAAATTAGTCTTTCTAGCCACCATTCAGTGACTTCTGCCCCTTCCAAAGTTTTCTGGGATGAGCAGAACCTGCTCAGCCAAGAGGCCAGGCAGGGAGCATCTACAGGAGAGGTAGCAAGGAGTGGAATATCTACAGCTTGGGGTCTCTGAAAGTGCCTGAGAATGCGAGTGTGTGGAGCAATGCAGAGCTGGATTGGAGAGGATTAGATAATTGACCTCATAATTGACCTAATTAGTGAGTGGCTGTGTGGAGAGCCCTTGGGGATGCTGGGCCTGCAGGTGGCACAAAGGCCAGGCAGAAACAGATAGAGGCTGTAAGAGCCAAAGCCTGGGTGTTTGCCAGCAAGTGGAAAGGGAGAGCATTGCAGGGAGAGGGCGAGACTTGAGGGCACCAAGCAGAGAAGGAAGGGCAGGTATAACAGGGGTGACTGAAAGGACAGGGAAAGTGGCAGGGAAGACCCTGAGGGCAGAGGCATAGAGACTGAGGTGGTGATGAGGGAAAGGACAGAGATATGGGCACACCAAGGGGCGAGGAGCTGGGACTAGGTAGACAAGTAAAGGGAGGGAACAAGTCCTGGGGGCACAGAGGTAGGGTCAGAGGAGGGAAAATGAAGACCTTGAGGGCAGAAGGCAGAGGCTCAGGGGCCTGGAGAGGAAAAGGGAGTCATTGGGGGAACAAGAGCAGCAGCTGAGAGAAACCTGGGAGGGGAAGTGCAGGGCCTGGGAGCTCCCTGGAATTCTGTGGACCAGCAATGGAAGCAAAGAACCAGACTTCAGTGCCCATATCTGGGCGATGTGTGTGCACATGTCCCCATACGTATGTGCATTTGTATGAATGGTCACTCTAATCCCTTTTGGGGCTTTAAGGAATCTAATGGCAGCTCGGTGGGAGGAAAAGGGGTTGGGAAGCACTGGGAATGAAGACCGGAACTCATGAAGCTCAAAGCAAGGTTTGGGAAGAACTTGGCCCTTGGGGCTCCCCCCTCAGGAGGAATTCTTTCAACGAATGCTCACTGTATGCTTACTAGATGCCAGAAAGTGTTTTAGGAGCTGGGAGACATCAGTGATTAGCCCTGACAAAGATCTCATAGAGCTTACATTTTAGTGAGAGGGGACGAATACTAACATAATAAATAAGTAAATCATGCAGTGTATTTGAATGTGGTTAGTACTATGGAGAGGAAAAGGACTAGATTACAGAGATTAAGGAGTACCAGGATGGGGTAGGCAATGATCTGCAATTTTAAATAGAGTGGTCCTGCCGGGTGTCGTTGAGAGAGTGACAAGAAGCGTGTGAGTAAAAAATGAAGGTGAGGGAAGGAGCCTTGTTTCTATCTGAGGGAAGAGTCCTCTGGACAGGAGGAGCAGTAGGTGTAAAGGCCCTGAGGCAGGAGAATGTCTGGTAGCTGGAGGACAAGTGATGAGGCCTGTGTGACTGGAGGGCAGTGAGCAAGGAGGTTAGGAGGAGAGGTCGGAGAAGTGATGGTGAGGCAGGGAGGGCATGTGTTACAGTGCCATGGTAAGGGCCACGGAAAGAATTGTGGCTTTTACTTTGAGTGAGGTGGAAGCTGCTGCAGGGCTTTCAGCAGAGGAATGACAGGACCTGACAGTTTTAATGGACCCCCCTCCCTGATGGGTATGTGGATACCAGGCTTTGGTGGGGTCAAGCCAGAGAGCAGTGAGGAAACTCTGTAGCAATCTTGGTGAGACATGAAGGGAGCTCAGCCAGGATAGCAGTGGAGAGGCAGGTGGAAAGCCCCATCACTGCCAACCTCCCAGGCTTGCCTGGCCCCAGCTAGGGTTAGTCAGGGCAGAGTGAAACGCCCTGTCTAAGAAAGGAATATGAATCCAGGTCTTGGACTTCCTACCCAGCAGGAATCTGGCATATCTGATGAAGAGTTAGGTCTAGGGATGCTCTGTTGAAAGCTGCTGATCCTTGGTGCTTGTTGGTGGGCAAGTAATTTACAGGAGAAATAGCATCCTCAGTCCCTGTCCCCGGGGTGCTGGGAGTGTGGCTGAGGCAACTAAACACACACTGACACATCAGTGAAGGAAGACCCTTCATATACACGTTCAGGTGCAAATTCCCGTGAGCAAAGTGGCATCATTGTACATGCGCACAAGCTGAGCTGCACACTCATGCCTACAGCAATGTGTACCCATGGACACTGATGCCTGGCTCATACCATCATACGATGCAGAGCCTTCACCATGGGCAGCAGCCTGCTCCAAGCCTCATCTTCCACCAGCCTCTGTCTCTCCTTCCCCATCCCAAGCAAGCCATCTTCCTCAAACAGGCTATGTGTTTCACACCAGTCATTGTACTTTTGTACACGTTTCCTCTGCCTAGAGTAGCCCTCTTGTTTTCTCTGATCTCCTTCAACAACCATTGTGGAGCCTCCCGCTGCAGCATGGAGCACGTGAGTCTGTCAGCACCCGTGTGTTTCTCTCTCTCCTTTCCTGCCCTGAGGGGCCCCAGAGCCTTGTCTGTCTTCTTTACCACTAGGCCCCAAGATCAGTGCCTAGCACATTCTAAGTGCTCAACCAGTTGCTGGATGAATACAGAACTTTAAGGAGTAGAGGGTCTGAGGTGGGCTGCAGGGAAAGACAGACCAAAGGTAAGGTGGCCAGAGCAGGCCAGGCCCCCTTGTCTGAGGGGTGGTCCTGATGACAAGCGGGATGTATCTGATGTCCCTGGTGCAGCCCCACAAGCCCCAGGGGTTAGCTTCCCTCCCCCTCCAGGCTGAAACAGCGGGGCGGGGATGTGGTGGAGGGGAGGGGACAGGGAGAAAGAGCAGATTAATCTGGGGATTAATTGAAGGACTTGGCGGCCCTGGCAGCGCGTGCTTGGGGCAGTGGCTCTAATGGCTTAATCAGATTACAGGCCTCGGCACATGGTCCGCCCCAGCAGCACCCGCTCCCCCTCAAGAACAGACCCGTTCCACGGCTCTCCAGGATGCAGCCTACACCCTGTGCCCAGGGCCCACTTTGAAACCTGGCATTTTGAGCCTCCATTGGGGAGACCCCCTGCCTGTCCAGGTGAGCCAGGTCCAGGCTCACTAAGTGAGCTGGTGAGAAGGGCGTGGATTTGTAGCCGAGACAGCACTTTTTAGCTGTGTGACCTCAGGTAAGTTAATTGACCTCTCTGAGTCTGAGCACGCAGGCTCCTGTTTCTGGCCTACCTCTTCCCCTCCACCCAGCCCAAGTCTCTCCCCAAGCCTGCCCAGTGAGCTTAGAAGTATCGCCATGATGCTGAAAAGAATCCTAGAAGAGGAGAAGTCTGAGAGTCTGGGGCAGTAGCCAGTATTGATCAGAGGCCAACTGCCCCCGTGATTGTTTTGTGAAAGGGGATAGTAACTCCTCCCTTGAGGAACTGATGTGAGGATTAGACAAAATGTATGTGAAAGTGCTTTGCACTTACCTTTTATTGCTGGTAGAGTCCATTATTTCTTTCCTTCTACTGGTCCAGTCCAACTAAGGACAAAAGTGAAGGATACAGAAGGGACAAGAGTTAATAACCAAGAATTAATAACAATCATAATCAGCAGCCATTCCAACAACCAGCTCGTGTGTGGTGCTTTAAAACTGAGGCAGTGCTTTCCTGTCCATGATCCTGTTTAATGCAGAGGACAGCCCTTGGAGCACTGTCCGGGGTCTTGTGGGGATTGACAGCCTTCATGTGAAAGACAAGAAAGCAAGCAAGGCCAAGAGAAGAGATGATTTGCCTCAGCCAGTGGCCAGGAGCTATATCAACAAGGGAATCCTGTCTGCACATGTGCTGGTAGAATGGTCAGGTGCCAAATAAGCTGGGGTCTCCAATCTGAGCCTCTGGACCAGCAGTCTGGAGGTGGGAGCACTTGGTTCTGCTGCCTCTTCCTCTGTGTCTGGCAGAGCTGGGCTGAAACCCTGGGCTTCAGTGAAGGTGAGAAACCTCTCTGATTTGGGCAAGTCCCATGGTTCTAAGGCCTGGGAAACCTCAGATCCCAGGCTTGGGGCTGGTAAGGGTAGGGGTGGCTGGAGAGGTTTCCTGTGTAGGCCTCCCTGCAGGAAAGCCTCTGGCTGTCCTGGGAGTGGCCAGGCCAGCAGGGCATGGATGAAGGTGCTGTTTGGGAGCAGGTTGGCTTCTGGCCTCCCCTTCTCTTGCCCCCAGTAGTTTATTAGGAGTAATTTGTTAAGCTGTTCCAACTTGTCAGCAGCCACTTCAATGCCTCTGCTTCCTGCTTGCTTTTGGGGAGGGGGAGTTCGAAAGTGTCCAGAGCTGAGGGGTGAGCTAGAGAGGGGGAGGTCATTTCAGAAACAGGAGGTGCCCAGGCCTCTCTCCACCTGGAAGCCTTACCTCCATAGGGTGCCACATCTGAAGGGAAGAGATGGCCTAATCCACCCCTCTCCTTCACACCCCTGCCTCTTCCAGCTTTGCTCCAGTGTCAGGGAAAAGAAAGAGGTATCCAGGGAGAAATTGGTGGTTGGGGTGGGCTCAGGCAGTCAGGGTGGCCTCTGGTAAATATGGGTAGGGGGTGGGCCTGGAAAAGAGGTGGAGATGGCTAGGAGGCTCCTAATTGTTCTGTGCACTCTACCTCAGGTGGGCTGTCAGGAACATGCACAAAGAGTACACTAGATAGGGTCACATGGGGCCAGACACTGAACTCCCAGGTTTCACTGGAATTAACTCATTTTATCCTTGTAACCTTGTCATTTTATAGATGGAGAAATTGGGGCTCAGACAGGTAAAGTGACTTGCCCAAAGTCACACAGCTCAAATGTGAACTGGCTAAATTTGAACATAGAACTGGCTGACCCCAAGGCCTTCAGAGTACCTAGGACTACATTGAATGAAAAAGAAATAAGAAGCTCAGTTACGGAGGCCCAAGAGTAGCTCACCAGTTTTCCAGGACTCTGGCTGATATGAGCTTTGGTTTCCCACCCCTGTGAGAAATGGGAGCTGGGCTGGGGCCTCCTGGTGAATCCTGCTCGGTCTTATGGTCAAGGATTTCCCAGTTCCGTCTTTTACTCCTCGCCATGGTGAGTCTGCCATCCAGTCACGGCTGGGGGCAGAAGGCAAACCTGGAAGAGCTTGAGCCACCTTGGGGTGAGGGAGGTGTAGGGGAGTATTGCTTCTGAGAGAGCAGGCCCATATCACCCGACCAGGTGCGTCTTTGAGCAAGACTTGGCAAGAAGAGACAGGTCTGAGGCGAGCTTTGGCTCTTAATCACTGCTCACCTCCCTCCTGTGTGTCCTGCTACCCTCCTGGGAGCTGGGCGCCATGGGGGGCTGGGAATGGGAATGTCCTGCCTGCCACATCCCCTCGCCCTGGCCCTGCCTCACAGACTCTGGGGGAAGCTCATTAGCTCGGGGGGCACCCTGCCCTCCCCTCACAGCTTGTCACACAATTAGCCACCCTCTCTGTACAAGTTGCTGTGTAATTATTGGGTCTTGGCGGGCTTGGGGCCATGTAATTAGCCTGCTCCAGCCTCCAACCAGCTCTCAGGGTCATTAGTAGGCCCACTGGGGGTGGACGGCTTGGCAAAGCATCTGCATGACAATGCGCACATTGTGGCACCTCTGCAGGCACCCAGGGCAGAGGGTCAGCTGGTGGCACTGTGCTGTGCGGCTCCTGGGCACATCTGCCTCTACCCCAACTGCCTGCTCAGAAGTGCTTTCAACGACTACAAACCCTTTCCCATACTATCTCTTCTGGGAGTCTCATTGCAGCCCTGGAGGTAGGGATTCTGCTTATCCCCATTTCACAGATGAGATAACCGAGGCTTAGAGTGGGGCCAGGACTCCCCTAAGCTCACTCGTCTCACAGGTGGTGCAACCAAGATCAGCACTCAGTCTTGTTTGCTTTTTCCTGCGGGGGATGCCTGGAAACAGACTTGCTCCTGAGGGTAAGGGCCTGATGCTGAGCCACAGGCTATACCAAGGAGCCTTGCTTGCTCCCTAGGGCCTCTGGCAGGGCCTTTTTGTTTGGTCCTAAGCTGCCGCCAGGCTCTTCCTGGACCCCCCTTCAGGAGCTCTCAGAATTTTTCCCCAAGCCAGCAAGAAGGCAGCTTTCCTAAGCCTTCCAAGGGAAGAGCTGCCAAGACCCTCTTAGTACCTCTGTCTGGAAATGTCTCTTCTATCCATTGCCAGCTGTGTCCTTGGAGGCCTAACAGTGGGCATCCCTGGTTTCACAAGGATATTCCTTCACTGAGACTCTGTTCCCTGTCCCCCTTCCAAGGTCCTTTCCCTGCCTTGAAAGGTCTTTCACCAGCTCTCAGACTAACCTGCTATCTGCGAGCCAGCCTGGGTTGTGTGGCCCTTCATTAGGACCCTCTGCCCAGTTGGTGGAGGTGAGGAGGGAGGTGACTAGGGCTCCTGGATGCTTAAGCCACTGTCTCTGCTTTGCAGGGCTTTTAGGGAATATTTACCACGGACTTTGGCAAGTCAATAGCACATCACTCTGACCATTTACAGTTGTTCTGTCTTGAGCAGGTTACCTAACCTCTGAGCTGTGCAGGAGTTGTATGAACTAAATAGCATTAAGTGGCAAATGCCTGGCTCTGCCAGCACATGGCACAAAGTGAGAAAGTGAGCCCTCTTCCTAGGGCTCAGCAGCTATTGGCCCCTGAAGCCAATTCCAGCTTCCATTTCTCCCAGGGCCCCGAACAAAGTCCCCACAGAGCCCCAGTGTTCTGCACCTTGCCCCCTCCCCTGCTGCCTGCCCCTGGCAACCCCCAACCACCTTCTAACTCCCTCTGTACCCCTTCCCCATTTCGAAGGCTGCATTATCCTGGCTGCAGGGAAATTAGTTGTTCCCTTGAAACCCCTGCCCCGCCCTCCCTGCCCCCCTTCCCAGGGCTGGTGACAAGTATGTGGGACTTAATTGGCTGGCATGAAAGGCAGCACTGACATTAATTGGCTACATTTGGCAGGCAGGCCCCCAGCCTCCCCCCTCCTCTTTCCAAACCCCTACCGCTTCCCAGGAACCTTATCAATCCCACCACAGGGACCAAGAGCTTCGAGGCCCCTGCCAATTAGGCACTTTTTGCTCCTTTTCTTCCCCTGATGGGGTTTCGTTAGAATTTATGACACTCTATAGGGCTGGGGGTGAGGGGGGTGGGAAGCAGGAGATGGGAAGGCTGGGGGAGGCCCACTCCTATGGAGAACAGGCTGGGGGAGGGGAAAGGAGGCGTGCGGATGTGAAAAGGACACTTGGGATAAGGCCCTGAAGTTGGAGGGGAGGGGGTTTGTGATACTGGATGGAGGGCCTGGAGGAAGGGGGAGGAGGGCTTTGGCCAGGCCAAGAAGACTGATTTAAAAGGCACACTTGGAGGAAGGTTTGAGAAAGTTTGAGGCAATCAGGTAACATGGCTATAGACAGAGCTAGAGGACCCAAGACCTGGCTTTTCTTCCCAGCAATCCCTGTGCACCCTTAGGTTAGTCACTGGCCATTTCTGGGGCATGAAGGGATGGGGCAAGGTCTATGGTTCCCATCTCAAGCCAGTGTCCATGAAGAGAAGAGCTGGAGAGGGATCTGAAAGTCCAGCACTGTACTTCAGGAAGCCCGTCCCAGCTCTGGGCTGTTGTGTCAGTGGCAGCTCAGCGTACTCTTGGCCAATCTCACACTGACCAGAAGCTCTGACTGGCAGCCCAGGATGTCTGTATGATAAAACTAGAAAGACAAATAAATTGTTACTCCCCCAATTCTGTGTGTTTTGGAGAATGAATCTTTCAAAGCCCGAAGAAGCTGGTGAAAAA
The DNA here is from genome assembly GCF_019923935.1 of Bubalus bubalis. NCBI lineage: Eukaryota > Metazoa > Chordata > Mammalia > Artiodactyla > Bovidae > Bubalus > Bubalus bubalis. Next base: position 61,037,188 of record NC_059181.1, read on the forward strand.
GATTCCCAGTGTTGCTAATGGAGGGCCCACTGGCCTGGATGGACTGGCACAGGTGGGGGAAGAAGGACCAGGGGGCCACTTATCATGCTCTGAAACCATGCTTGCAGCCAGCTTTGGTGCCCTGGGAGGGGGCAATGGGAACCGTTCAGCTGATTCAGGGTTCCCAAGTGCATCTGAATACCGATGTGCTGTTTTGAAAAAGGAAAGCCTTGGGCATTTCAGATTTATACCAGCAGTTTGGTGTTCACTAGTGGGTCAGACACTATTCTCATAGGCCTGCGGCAGTCTGGAGCGGGAACACCAAACTCCAACCAACATTGCTGCTCTGTTTTAACAGCTTTCAACTAGGGAAAGAGACAAAAATAAGACCTGTGTCCCCAAGGTTTTCAGTTCCATTACTGGGGTTTTCAGGTCCTTCAGGATTAATTTTGGGTTTTGTCTGATGGTCTCACTAGCCCACACGTGACTTGGCAGGACTGGGCAGTGGGAGGTGGTCCCGAGAAGTCTTGCTGGGCTCCTTTCAGATGCATCTTGTACACAACTCACCTCTCACATCTGCCCCTTCATCTCCTTGAACAGATGTTTCCCATTGCCCAAACTCATCCGTTTCTACTGAGATGGTGCTGTTACTATGATAAGGATTACTATTGAATAATTATAATAACCATGATTTTTGAGAGCACACTAGGTCTCAGGTATTATTCTAAGCATCTCATTTATATTAACTCATTTAATTCTCATAACAGCCCTATAAGATGAAAAGTGTTATTATTCACATTTTACAGATTAAGAAACCAAGGTAGAGAATAGAAAGGTCATTCATCTTGGGTTATACAGCTAAGTTGAATCTGGGCTTCGTGTGCAGGTCAGTGTGACTTGGAAGCCTTGGTCTCTTTGCCATTGGGAGGGCTGGGGATACTTCTTATGGAGCAGGGGAGCAAGGACTTCTGGTGTGGGTGGATGCTGATTGGAGTGTCCATGGGGAGCCCATGCCTCGATTCAGTGACATTGATGCCTCTCCAGGCCTTGGATCCTCTTTATTCTCGCGAGACATCTGGTACCCCATCTACAAATCCTGAGTCCCCTTTGATGGTGACTTGTATTCCACCTAAGAAAGTTGAATCTCCTCTGCAGATCCTGGGGCAAAGTGAGGGACATCCAGTGGAACACACACTTGGCCACAACCTTAGGCCCCAAAGCTCAGGGACAGAGACTTCAGTGACCACCAGGGTTAATACCTTTAGAGGCTTTAAGCTCTGAACAGATTGCACACCCCCTGCCCCCCACTGGCCATATATAATTAAAATTAAAACAATATTAACCCATAAAGTACGTGTAAGGAAATCCAACAAGTTTTGATTTTTTCCAAGATACTACTTTGATGCTTGAAAAAATATATAAAATTCTTTCAATTTTTTTTTCGCTTTCTGTCTCGTGTGCGCACACGGTGTGCACGTGCCCACCATTCCCAGTATCGCGCTGCCCTCAGTGTCGTCCCCACTTGCCACCGAAGCACTCCATTGTCACCTCCTCTCTGATACTGACTTCTGGACGTGAGTCCTGCACTGCCCTCCCCAGCTCTGTTTGCCTCTGCTAACCTTCCAGCATCTTGGTTGGGAAGGACTGTTGATGAATAAAGGGTCAAGCACTCCTCTGAGCCTTGCTTGCCAAAGTGTGGTCGGTGAAGCAGCAGCAGCAGCAGCCGCACTTGGTAGCTCTTATAAATACAGAATCCCAGGCTCCACCCCAGACCCACTCAATCAGAATTTAAGGCTGCACAACTTGCACTGGTATGCTGTCTGCACGTCACAGTTGCTGTTCGAAGGCAGTGATGCTCAAAGTGTGCTTCCTGGACCAGCAGCATCAGCAGCCCCAGAACTTATTAGGAATCTAAAGTCTTAGGCCCTACCCTAGTTCAACTAGATAAAAATTCTATGGGTAGGGTCAGCAATCTGTGTTTTCATAAGCCCTCCAGGTGGTTCTGATAGGTCCTAGAGTTTGAGAAGCACTGTTGCTCTATGATACACGAAGCAGGAAGCTCTTGCAGAAAAGTCTCAGGCCCTTGGATTTCCCCGACCCCACGAAGATAAGTAGCAGGCAGGCTGCAGCATTCAAATGGGATCCTGTACTATACGGATGATTATTTACACATCTGGGGTAGACTGGGAAATGGTGCTATCAGTATTTGGGAGATTTCAAGAGGTTGTCATCTATTGAGCACCTACTAAAGGCTGGGGATGGCCAGACACAACCATAGGCATCTTCATCTAATTTCAGTGTGTCCTGTTAAGAATTAGTCCACCACCTCCTTTAAAGATGAGGAATCTGTGGCTCAGTGAGATCAAGTGAGAAATGGAGGGTTTGCCCCCAGACCTGTCAGACTTCAAGTCCAATGCCTTTTCCATAGAACCTCTGCTGCCTAGACTCCAGTCTTTCAGAAACATTAAGAGCATTTACCCTATGCCAGTTGTAGTTATAACTGCTTTACCAATATTAAGTCATTTAATCCCACAGCACCCCACTGCACAGATGAGGAAATGGAGGCACAGAGAGGTTAACTTCCTTGTCCAAGCTTTCACAGCTAGGAAGTGGTAGAGCCAGAATTCCTATCTGGGCAGAGGGGTGCCAGAGGCTGTGCCTAAAAGCCAGAGTTCATTTGCTGTCCTTTTACAAGCCAAGTACAGGTCAGGCAATGGGAACAAAAGAGGGAGTTCGTTGGCCTTGACAGGTTTATTGAGGTGGTTTATGTTTTGTTTCCCCAATTTCCAGCTCAGCTGTTTCACTTACATTCCATTCATCCCTGGCAGGGTCAGCCTGGGGCTGAAGGCCCCTCCTAGCTCAGTCCAGGGCTCTCCCACTACATTCCCTAACCCCCTGAGGGTCCCCTGTAGGTATCACCCTCAGCTCAGACTGGTCCACTGAGCTTCCTGCCTAGCATTCAGTTGGCCAGCCCACGGCCCCCAACTAGCCAGAAAAGCAAGAAATAAGAATCATATAGGTCCTGGTATCCTTAGGGAAGAGTGTTACATGGCAGCCAGATAGATGCCTTCTCCCAGTCTTCCCATGTTTCAGTTCAATTCAGTCACTCAGTCGTGTCTGACTCTTCGTGACCCCATGGACTGCAGCATGGCAGGCCTCCCTGTCCATCACCAACTCCCAGAGTTTACTCAAACTCATGTCCATAGCATTGGTGATGCCATCCAACCATCTCATCCTCTGTCGTCCCCTTCTCCTCCTGCCTTCAATCTTTCCCAGCATCACGGTCTTTTCAAATGAGTCACCTCTTCACATCAGGTGGCCAAAGTATTGGAGTTTCAGCTTCAGCATCAGTCCTTCCAATGAATATTCAGGACTGATTTCCTTTAGGATGGACTGGTTGGATCTCCTTGCAGTCCAAGGGACTCTCAAGAGTCTTCTCCAACACCACAGTTCAAAAGCACCAATTCTTTTTTTTTTTATTTTATTTTATTTTTAAACTTTACATAATTGTATTAGTTTTGCCAAATATCAAAATGAATCCGCCACAGGTATACATGTGTTCCCCATCCTGAACCTTCCTCCCTCCTCCCTCCCCATTCCATCCCTCTGGGTCGTCCCAGTGCACCAGCCCCAAGCATCCAGTATCGTGCATCGAACCTGGACTGGCACCAATTCTTTGGTGCTCAGCTTTCTTTATGGTCCAACTCTCAAATCCATACATGACCACTGGAAAAACCATACCTTTGACTAGACAGACCTTTGTTAGCAAAGTAATGTCTCTGCTTTTTAATATGTTGTCTAGGTTGGTCATACCTTTTCTTCCAAGGAGCACGAGTCTTTTAACTTCATGGCTGCAGTGACCATCTGCAGTGATTTTGGAGCCCCCCAAAATAAAATCTGTCACTGTTTCCATTGTTTCCCCATGTTTCATGTCATGAAGTGATGTAACTGGATGCCACGATCTTAGTTTCCTGAATGTTGAGGTGTTTTTTTTTTTTTCAGTTCTACCAGTTTATTGCTACCAATCCATCTCCCTCCACCATCATGCACGTGTGCTCAGTAATGTAGCCCCATGGACTGCAGCCCGCCAGGCTTCTCTGTCCATGGACTTTTCCAAGAATACTGGAGTGGGTTGCCATTTCCTTCTCTGTGAATGTTTAGTTTTAAGCCAACTTTTTCACTTTCCTCTTTCACTTTCATCAAGAGGCTCTTTAGTTCTTCTTCACTTTCTGCCATAAGGGTGGTGTCATCTGGATATCTGAGGTTATTGATATTTCTCCCGGAAATCTTGATTTCAGCTTGTGTTTCATCCAGCCCAACGTTTCTCATCATGTCCTGGTTTCCCACCCCTTTCTCCGCTGGACTCCTACATGCCCAGGAGCAGCAGGTTCCCAGCCTGGTACAGGCCCTTAACTGCCTGCTTCCTGTACTGACAAGTGGGAAGATGGGCTGCTGGACAGCCAGACAAGCTAATGGGTCCACTGGCCTTCATCAGAGTGCCTGGGGCTATGGCCCTCCTCCCAGTAGTAGTGAGATGCTTCCAACTGATATCTCCGCAGTGCCTAAAGGTTTATGAAAACTTCTCAGAGCATTCTCTCAGTTAATCGTCATAACCACCTTGTGAGAAAAGCATTCTTACCCTGATTTTTCAGGTGAGGAAACCACTGAGGTACAGAGAGCAAAGCAACAGAATAGAACTTACACAGGACTGCTTACACTGTCCTGGGCCAATATGGTACTCTATCTACACCTCTGGAAACCCAAGCTCAATTCTGTTCAGGTGGTATTAGGGCCAACTTCTTGAGAAATGAAGTGGAGTAGCTGGTCCAGCTGAGAAACCTCCAGGAGGCTGGCCATGCTTTGTGGTGATTAGTCTCAGGGACCCAGGCAGCCCTATTCTGTTGCCTCTTGCTTGTGGTTCTCCTGGGAGGAGTGGAGGATGGACTGGCTGCCGTGGTCATGCTGCCAGAGGTGTCTCATCTCCCTGGAGGCCCCCTTCCCTGACCCCAAGTCCTGTCACGTGACAACTATTCAATCAAGGACAGAGGGCTCTCAGTTGTCACCTAGTCTCTCATCCTTCTCACTAGGTCTGATCTTTCCCAATTAACACTTGGAGTGCTCTCCATGGAAACCTATTCTATTGGCCACAAAGCCACCCACCCCCATCTTCTCTCCAAAAACATCTCCCCTTTACCCTCACATCAGAACTAGAATTTGTGTCTGCCTTTAGCAACTCTCTCTAGTGGATGATCTGCTTTTACCTTTTCCCAGCTTGGCTTCTAGAGGCAGTAGGGAGACTGCTGTAGAAGTCCATGTTTACAATCGCTGTTTATGGCCCAGGGCTCTCATGCTTACTTCCAATGCCTCATCTTCCACAGAGAGCCACGTTATTGCTGTCAGAAAGAGTGATGAATCTTCCCAAGTTATATTATATGGTGGATGTTACTGTAAGGTATAGTTTGGGCCGAGGCAGAAAAGAAGGAGAGAGAGATAGCATTTGTAGTTGGGCAGGGGGTGGTAAGTCCCAGAAACTCTTCTCCCCTTTCTCAGTCTCACTGCCCACCAGAAAATATTGGCTGGTCTTCAGTTAACACAGCACCAGGCCCCTGGCCTTTCTCTCCATCTTGGCCCCTGCTGCCTTCCCCGTTGGCTTCAGCATCCTCATAGACGTTCCTCAGCCCAACTGCCAGCCACCCTACAATCCCTGTAACCTCATCTACGTATCCTCTCCAAAGAAGCTTCCCACTGGCTTGGCTACATCCTGAGCCTTGTCTTTACTTGGGAAGACTTCAGCCCCAAGATTTTCAGTCCTTGGCTCCTCTACCTCCATCCTTCAGATGACCAGCACCTTCATTCCTCCTAAACCTGGTCTTGGTTCCAGTGCTTGGCACTGGTCTGTTAAGTAACTGATTTTTGGATCAAGGGGGAAAAAATAAGTTGATCCCCTCAATTCTGAGCATTTCCGTCCCTTGCTGCCATTCCCTACTCTGTTCTCCCAGCTCTCAGTCCTTTTCAGGCCTCTTTCACCTCCCTGTGTTGTCTGCTCTAGATCCTGATGCCAGCCATGACCTTCGTGGTTTGAAGCCATTCAAGCTTCGCACACCTTCTGCTGGTGCTGCTGTCCCCAGCCCTGCCTGGTTAGCTCCTAGCACTTATAAGTTTGCCAGCCTCAATGGGAGGTCCTTGCTGACACTGATGTTCCACAATCCTTCAACTCATCCCATGGAGACTGCAGTTCTCATTTTCTACTTTGTTTACATTACAGCCTTATGGCTACACCCCTCCTAATAGTTGGCTTTCAATTTTGCTAAGACAAAGGCTGTCCATCTCAGAATTTTTCTGTATGTCCTCCCTCCAAGTCTCTTTCTCTCTCTCTCCCCTCCTCCCTCTGTCCCTTACTTTCTTCCTCCTTTTTCCTTTTGTCTCCTAGGGAGACATGTCTATCCTCTGCTCCATACCGAACCTCTAACTCCATCAATTATTTTCTTTTTCCTGTATCTCCATCACTCCCCCTCATTTGAGTGCTGTTTCCTCCTCAGCCTACGAGGATTTTTAGCCCTCCCTCATCCTTCAAAGAAACCCTCCCTTGACCCTGCCTCCCTCTTAAGCTATCATCTTCTCTCTCGCCTTCCCTTCTCAGCCAAACTTCTTGGGAGCATGGTCTCCCCTCACTATCTCTGCATCCTAACCTTCCACGCTTTCCTTCATCTACTGCATTATGGTCCTCTCCCTCTTGCCTGAAATTGCTCTTTAAAGATCACCAATAGCTTCCTTGTCAGCAAATCTAGTGGCCTTTTCTAATCCTCACATCTGACCCTGCCACACATCCCTTCCTGCTTGCCATTGTCTCTTCCCTTGGCTTGGAGACACCAAATGGCTCCAGATCTCTTGCATCTTGTGACTCCTTTACTCTCTACTCTTGCCACACATGAGTCAGTTTTGCTCTCGATTTTGTCTTTGTCTTCTTTTTTCTCTACACTCTCTCCAGAGCAATCATGTCCATTCTCTTGCTTTCAGTTATTCTGATCACATCCCATTATTTTTCACTAGTCCCGATCATTTATTCAGTTCCAGACTGAATTCAAGTCCCATGGTGCCCACTGGGCATGTTCATTTTAATGTCAGGCAGGGACCTCAGACTCAATGCCTCAAGCTTGAAGGTACCACCTTTTCCTTCAAACTGGTACCTTTCCTTATTGTCCAGTTTCACAAATGGCACAATCATCCAGTTAGTTAATAGAGCCCCAAACCTCATCACTGCCTCCTTCCTTCCTCTCACCACCCACATCCAATCCATCACCAAGTCTTATCATGTCTACTTCCTCAATATCTCTCCAGTTTGTTCCCTTCTCTCCAGGCCTATTTTCTATTTTCCTTCATTCCTCCTTTCATTCAGCAGTCATTGGATTCTCTGTGAAGTCCCTGTGCCAGATTCTGGGGAAATCATGTTGAACAAGACTGTTGAGGTGTCTGCCCTCATGACATAGTCATACTACTGAGGGAAACAGACAGTGAAAAGACAAATGAACAAACATATAAGGAGTTTCAAAGGCAGCAAACGCACGGCTGTGGTAGAGAACAACAGGCGGATCTATTTTAGGTGTTTAGAGAAAGCCTTTTTAAGGAGGTGCTATTTAAGCTAAGACCTGAAGGCTGTCAAAGAGCCAGCAATGCAAAGAGCCACAGAGTCAACTTTCCAGGCACAGGGACCAACGACGGGCTCTTTCAAGGCCAGAAAGAGCTCAGCATGTTACAGAGTGGAAAAGATGCCACTGTGGCTGAAGTGAAGAGAAGGAGGGGGAAGCAGGGACCACACCTTGAGGGGCACTGTAAACCAGAGAAAGATGCTTGCATTTGATTCCAAGTAAAATCCAAAACCACCGCAAGATTGTAAGTTAGCGAGAGGTGTCATCTCATAACACATTTGGAAAAACTACAACTCAGCCATTTTGAGGAGAAAAAGATGGCAACCCGCAACAGAAATCTTGCCTAGGAAATCCCATAGACAGAGGAGCCTGGGGGTGGGGGGTACAGTCCATCGGGTTGCAAAGAGTTGGACACGCCTGAGTTTACTAACAGCCATTGTGAGGAGCCTAGACTGCCGCAGGCTAGGAGAAGTAGCAGGAGAGTGGAGAGGAGACCTGTGCAGCTGTCCATGAGCCAGAAATGGTGATGGTGGGGGCAAGTGGAGAGAGGAGGACGGATACTTGAGGTAGAATAGAATCTGTCAATAGATTGAACGTGGGGAGTGAGGGGAAGAAAAGAATCAAGTAGGACTCCTGGCGTTTGGGACTGAGCAACTAGTAAATGGTGTTAAGATGGGAAGACTGGAGGAGAAACAGGCTTCCAGCTGAATTCATATTTTTTCCCTTTGGACATGTTTAATTTGGGTTTTTCTTTAAGCATTAAGTGAAGATATGAAATAGGCCATTGGTTAAATGAGGCTGGAGATCAGGGAGGTTTGGGATGGACATGAACATTTGGGAGTGACAGACATATATGTAGCATTTGAAGCCATGGGAATGGATGTGCTCACCTCAGGATGGAGTGCGGAGAGGAGAGGAGAGTCTGGATAGAGAAGGAGTGAACGGAGGGGCCAGTGAGGGAGGAAAAAACAAAACTAGGACAATGTGTTGTCCCTTGAGAGATGAGACATTTTCCAGAAGGAAAAAGTCAATCAGCATTGGGGGTGTCTACCGAGAGGTGAGGTCAGATGGAGCCTGGTTGAAGCCAGCCCATGTGGAGCGTCTGCTGTGGACCAAGCACTGAGCACAGGACCTTAACAGGGGTACATATATACAATGGAATATTACTCAGCCATAAACAGAAAACAATAATGGCATTGATTATCACCTCCACTTCAAAGATTAAGAAATTTAATGCCAGAGAAGTTAAGTATTTTTCTCAAGATCATACAGTTGGGTAGTGGTAGATCCAGGGCTCAAATGCAAGCATGCTGACTCTAGAAGCCCTGTCTTAATAACCACGCTGAACTGCTTGTCATAATATCAGCTTCCAGAAGCATCTGCTGGATTTGGCAATCTGGCAGGTGTTGGTGATCTTGACAAGAGAGACTTTAGTGAAGGGGTAAAAGCCAGACTGCAGTGACTGACAGATGAATGGACCCTCAGGAAGCAGAGATGGAGTGTAGATGGCTCTTTTGAGAAATTCTATGAAGGAAAGCATAGATGTGGGTCCATAACTGAAGGGAGATATGGATCAAAGGGAAGTCTAGTCTTTAAAAAAATTTCTTTTTTCCCTTCCCTCTCCTTTTGTTGTCTTTCTTCCCTAGTCACCTCCCCTGCCCCATTTTTGTTGAGAAGGAATTTATGGAAAGTATGTCTTTGTTAAAGGGAATGAGACAGAGAGTGGAAGGAGCTACCCCCCAAAATCTTGGGAAGGTGAGAAGGGTGGGCTCTAGAGTACAGTTTGAAGGGTTGGTCTGAGATAGGAGGAAGGCCTTGTCTTTCTCTTTTTAAAAAAATAATTATTTATTTTAATTGAAGGATAATTGCTTTAGAATATTGCTTTGGTTTCTGCCATACATCAACATGAGTTACCAATAGGCATACCTATGTCCCCTCCTTCTTGAACTTCCCTCCCACCTCCCACCCTTTCCCACCCCTCTGGGTTATTACAGAGCCTTGGCTTGAGTTCTCTGAGTCATATAGCAAATTTTCATTGGCTGTCTATTTTACGTATGGTAGTGTATATGCGGAGAAGGCAATGGCACCCCACTCCAGTACTCTTGCCTGGAAAATCCCATGGACGGAGAAGCCTGGTGGGCTGCAGTCCATGGGGTCACTAGGGGTTGGACACGACTGAGCAACTTCACTTTCACTTTTCACTTTCATGCATTGGAGAAGGAAATGGCAACCTACTCCAGTGTTCTTGCCTGGAGAATCCCAGGGACGGGGGAGCCTGGTGGGCTGCCGTCTATGGGGTCACACAGAGTCGGACACGACTGAAGCGACTTAGCAGCAGCAGCAGCAGCAGCAGTGTATATGCTTCCATGCTACTGATTATCTACCTGGCAAGGATCTCATTCAAAATTGATGAAGAAATCAAAAGCTTTACGGACAAACAAAAGTTAGGAGAATTTAGCACCACCAAACCAGCTTGTCTCCCACTTTGATGAGGAAAGAAGGAGGAGTTGGGCTATGGAGTTTGTGGGGAGAAAAGGAAGTTCCTGTGTGATGGTGCTCGTTTTCTCAGTGCATAATGAGGTGAGGTTATCAGCAGTGAGGGTTGGGGGCTTGGGAAGAAACATCAGGACTGACTCATATCCCCATCAATTGTCCCCTGAGCTAAAGCAGTAGTCTCCTCCCTGCTTCTACCTTTAAATTTACTTATGTCTCCAATATCCACACAGAAGTTAAGTTACTCTCCTGAAAGATTAGAAAGTTTAACCCCTGCTCCAAAAACTTCAACGTCTTTACCTGTGTCCTCCTCTGCCTGTAATGCCTTCTCCATGGCCCACCACTATATATTGAAGCCTTCTCTGGAACTCTCCAGGTGGATACAACCTCCCTATCCAGATGGAACTGACCACTTCTCATCCTCTGTGATCAACAGATCTACAAGCCTGGCTCTGAGCCCTCTGGGAGCAGGTACTCTACTATCTTCACCTCCGTGCTCCTTCCATGTCAACTCAGTGCCTTGTTCATAGCAGATGCTCTACTGTATGTTTATAAACGTACATTGACCTGAGAACATGCATGAGAGTTAACAGACCAGGCTTCTGGTCTTTTTCCCTTCCTGTGCCTTGGTTTCCATCTTTGTAACATGAGTGGATGGGACCTGATGGTTTCTAATGCCTCAGTCCTGATACTTTGTGCCTCTGCTATTGGTGAAATTGCCTGACCCTTCTAGGACACCACTGACATTGCCAATCTATAACCTAAGTTTACAAGCCTCTGGATGAATAGGGATGACTTTTCAACCTACATGTCAGCCTCTTCCTGAATCAGCCCTTCTGGCTAATAATAATAATATCCAGCATTGTTTGAGCATTTCCTGTGTTCCATGCTAAGATATTTGTGGGGTTTTTTCTTGTGTAATCCTCACAACAATCATGAAAGTCACATTTTACAGATGAGGAAACTGAGGTTTGATGAGGTTGGGTAATCTGCCACACAGGAAAGCAGCAGGGTTGGGATTCTGACTTGGGCTTTCTGCTTTCTTAGCCCTGTCCTTAACCACTCTGCTGGGTGCTTGCCTCTAACAGTGGTCTCCACTATGACTGCACATTAGATTCATCTGACCGGTTTTAAGCTTATTGATGGCTGGATCATAGAGATTCTGACTCAGTTGGTCTGGGGTACAGTCTGGTCCTTGGGGATTTTTTGAAGCTCCCTAGGTGATTCCATTGTGCAGCCAGGATTGAGACTACTGACCTAGAAACCCAGCCCTCAGATCTGAAGCTAATCTTGACCTGGGCCACCTCAGCCCCAACAGGTTTTGGGGAAAACAGTGGGGAATGGAGGTTGAGATAGAGTCAAGACCCAGGGCCAGGAGTGGAGGAGGAGTGGTGTGATGGGAAAGGATCTGGAATTCCTCTTATAATAGGCTGGTGCTCAGCAGGCGCTATAGAGAGAATCTTGGGTCAAACTTGTGTCCATCGTGACTTCCTTGCCAACCCCACACAGGCATACATGGGTCCTAACCATAAAACTTGCTGTTCAAGGGGAGCGTATATCTTCCTCCCAAGGTTGATCCTCTTAAATCCCCCTCCCCACCCAAAGCCTTGGATGCTGCTTCCCATGTGCTTAGACCCTGGCTAGGACACTGTTGTCAGTACAGAGTATGTAGAATCCTATGACTCTGTTGTCAACAGACAGTCACGCACCCCCTGGCCTCTTGTCACTGGACCTGCCTCTATACTGAGTCTGACCAAGTTAAGGGTTAACATCCCATCGGACCAAGCTTCCTGCTTGGGAATCAGGTTCCTGGCCTCATGTTCCCCAGGGACTGGTCTCCTTCTTCCCCACCAGTCCTGATGGCCAAGGTCACAGCAAGCCTTACACACAAGCCCACCCAAGTTATGACATGACAGGGTCAGGTGATTTCTTTCCAGAGGACTGGAGTGCTCTTTTGAAAGCAGTGCCAGGCCAGGGCAGTCTTCTGCCCCTAGAAACTGGTCTCTGCATGCATGCATGCCAGGGTGGGGTACCCTTCAGGTGGAGAGGGCCTGGTCAAGGGAGGAAGGCTGGGAACTGCTGGGTGGGCCAGGTGGGTGTGGAGGAATTCTCTGTCCAGCTGCACATCTTTATTCATAATGCTTGATTGTTCCTGGCTAGGGAGCTGATCATGCTGTGTTGGGGCGGGGGGAGCCCTGGGCAGGCGGGCAGGCGGTGGGCTCACTCGGCTCCCTTCTTCTGTAACTGCAGTGGGAGTGGGGGTGGCCATGAGCCCAGGGTTCTCAGGCTGCTCACAGCTGGTCCCGATTTGTGGACAATGGGAACTCAGCTCACAGTGCATATCCCATCCGAGCCCCCAGCTCAGTCTGGGACTGCTGGAAGGCTTGCACAGGAATGTGGAGTGGAAAGGCTCAGAGAGCATGCTGCAGAAGAGACTTCGAGAAAAAACTCTGCCAGAGAGGGGAGGGGAGCAGTGTGGGAGAGGGCGGTGGGAATGGGGTATGCCAGCTGACTTCTGCCCACTGACCTTGCTGAGCCAGGCAGGGCCTCAGCAGTGATCTCCACTTCTGCAGCCTTGGAGCTCGTGTTGCCTCCCCACTGGGGGAGGGGTGCCAGCTAACACCCTTATAGAATCAGGGACTCAGCCAAGGGCACACAGAATCTGCAGCACATCCGGGATTGGCAGCCAGGAGATCAGACCCCAGGCCAAGCTGGAGCTGGCTACTCCCGGTGCTGAAGCTCCAGTCCCTGACTCAGTGCCCAGGCAGCCTGAGCCTTTGTGGACCCAGCTCCCACGGGCCTGCCAGAGAGTGCAGGGAAGAGCCTGAGGGGGACATGGAGTCCTGTGGTCCCGGCCCAGCTCCCCTAGGGTGGTGACTCCCTCCATCCCCTCTGCCCTGCCAGGCCCGGGGCATCTGGGCTGTTCTGAGGGGATCTAGATCTGGGCTGAGCCAGATGGGGTGGGGGAGATGTGGGGAAATGGAGACGGAGGAGTAATCATAATAGCCCAGCATGTTCTCGTCACAGCAGAAAAAAAATCGCAACTGTGGTGATGGATGATAACTAAACTTATCATGGGAGTCATTTTTCAATATATACGTCTATAAATAAATCATTATGTTGTACATCTAAAATGAATACAATGTTATACATCAATTATATCTCAATTTTAAAAACAGTCCAATATATTGAGCATCTAGCATGTGCCAGGCACAGTTTCTAAGTGTTTTATACATATGATCTCGAGTCATCATCACAGGCACATACGAGGCAGCTGTGGTTATTAACTCCATTTTAGAGATGAGAATAGTAATGTTTAGAAAGGAGAGATAACTTGCTCAAGGTCTTATGACTAGTGATTTACAGGGCAGAGATCTGAATCCAGGACCATCTGACTCCCAGATGAAGGTTCTTACCATTTAGCTGTTCTTATGAATGCTTCGGGCTATAAGAGCTTTTGAAATGGCATTTAATTCATGTCCTTGAACTAGAGGAGGAGTCTCAATGCCCACCCCAAAGGCACAGATTGAAGTTAATTTTTTTTAACTTTTTATTCTACAGTGGAGTTGCTCAGTCATGTCTGACGCTTTGCAAACTCATGGACTGTAGCCTACCAGGCTCCTCCATCCATGGAATTTTCCAGGCAAGAGTACTGGAGTGGGTTGCCATTTCCTTCTCCAGGGGATCCTCCTGACCCAGGGATCGAACTCAGGTCTTCCGCACTGCAGGCAGATGCTTTACCGTCTGAGCCACCAGGGTAGCCCATTCTGTAGTGGAGTATAGTTAATTAACAATGTTGTGTTAGTTTCAGGCGTACAGCAGAGTGATTCAGTTATACATATACATGTACATATTATTTTTCAAATTCTTTTCCCATTTAGGTTTTACAGAATATTGAGCAGAGCTCCCTGTGCTCTACAGTAGGTCCTTGTTGGTTAACCATTTTAAATAGAACAGTGTGTACATGTCGATCCCAAACTCCCAGTCTATGCCTCCAATATGTTGGCCACCTGATGAGAAGAACTGACTCATTGGAAAAGACCCTGATTCTGGAAAAGACTAAAGGCAGGAGAAAGGGATGACAAAGGATGAGATGGTTGGATGGCATCACGGACTCAATGGACATGAGTTTGAGCAAGCTCCAGGAGTTGGTGATGGACAGGGAAGCCTGGCATGCTACAGTCCATGGGGTCACAAAGAGTCAGACACAACTCAGCACTGAACTGAACTGAACGATGCCTCCCCGACCAATTCTGTCCCACCTCCCCATTTACTCTCTAGGTCTGTAAGTCTGTTTCTGTTTTGTAAATAAGTTCATTTCTATCATTTCTTTCATGTTCCACATGTAAGATATAGTCAGACAGAGAAAGAGAAATATCATATGAAGTTAAATCTTTAAAAGCCCTGTGGGGAGCTGGCAAATACCCTGTGAAGTACCCTCCTGCCTGGAGATGGCAGCCCCTGCTCCAGAGAAAGCAGGGGAACACAGGTCACTTGTCTTGCAGATGGAGAGGCTGAGGTCAGCCCGTGAGGAGGAGGAATGGGGTAGACATTCCAAACATCTCCCCAAGGCTAAGCTGGAGTGTTGTGAAAGGCAAGCTTGGCACCAAGCTGGGCTCCTGCTTTGGGAGAGGTAAGTTACTAAGAGACCAAGAATTCTGAGAGAGAGAGAGTAAACTAGAGTTAGTTCATTAGGAATATTTGGGACCTTTGTAAAGACACAGGGGCCTCCCTGCCCCGGGCAGCTTTGTCTGTTGCCTAAGCAATCGTCCATTTAGGCGGCCTGGGCTGGTGACGGGGCACAGGCCAGCAGGCCCCCAGCCCCTGTGCAGTGCTCTGGGAACAGCTCAGCTGGGTCTAAGCCTGGGAGGGCACTGGCCAGAGGCAGAGGTAGGCAGTGGAGGAACCCTTCTGTGCCCAGGTTCTGCACAGAGTGCTCCAGATTCATCCCACCAACCTTGCAAACTGGATACACTTCATGTGGCTCATGTGGACCCTGAGGTCCTAAGAGGGGATTAGCCGGAGGCCACAGAGTTCCTGAATTGCCGAGCCAGGATTGGAAGCTGGGCTGTGCTTGGTCCTTGGGCCAGCAGCCCTGGGTACTAGAAGGGAGGCCTGGGTTTCTGTGCCTACCTCTGACCTGGCCGGGCTGGGCCAGGGCAGGGCTGAGCTCGAGGAAGAGAGCTGCAGGCTGCCAGGAGGGAGAGCTGTGTGTGTTTGTGTGTCTCTTTGTGGGCGTGTATGTGCCTGTGCGTTTCTGTGTGTGAGTCTCTCCCGGCGGCTGTTCTGCTTCCTCAGCAGCCTTTCCCTCCCCCCTCCACTTCGTTTCTCTTTCTTCTCCTTATTCCTCATTGTCGTCTTCTTTTTTTTAATGAGACTTAATTAGCGTCGAGTTCCTCCTCCAGCTCCCTCTCCGCCCCCTCCCCGCCCTTGCCCTCCCCTCCCTCTTCTCCCTTCTTCCCGAGGTACAGGCCAAACGATCTGACAAATGCACTTGAGAACAAAGCACCAGGCTAATTCGAGGCCTGCTCAGGAAGCAGGAGCTGAGCTGAGATAATGGGTCTGAAATAGCCCAGCATGATTATGCTTCCTCAGCCTGTGGCCAGGCGGGTGCAGGCTCGGGCGGGCAGGCGGGTGGCGGGTGGACGGATAGGCGCCAAACTGCCACTTGCCTGAGTTCCCGCCCGTGAGACCCTCCAGGCCCAGTCCTGATCTCTTCCTTTAAAGCCTTCCTGATGCCCCCAGGGGTGGGGGGTGAGGACCATCTTTCTGCAGCAAAGTCAGTTCTCCACTGGCCTTCCCAGGAGCCTCTATCCCTCCTGGGGAACTTCAGACCCCAGAGGGACAATCTCAGATCAGCAGAGGGGCGGACACCGGACCACAGTCACCTGACAGGTTGATGGCAAATGTGCATCAAGGATCCAAGAGGCCAGGCCCCCTGGCTTCAATTCGTCTATCTTGGTGGTACTGTCCCCATCCCAACTTGGCAAGATGGGAGTGTGAGAGGTCATTATAGAGCAGGGCTTGAGCCCCTGGTCAGAGCCCTCTAGGAACTCGAGAATTGGGAAATATGGAGCCCTCTGAGATGTCCAGAGAAGAAGGGGTAGCTGGGTGTGTTCTGACATCCCAAGCAAGACAAGACTGGCATAGTGCCCACCAGAGGGGTGGGTCAGATGTCACTTGCATATTCTCTGCCTTGGTTTCCTGGAGCTTGTCCAGAACTTGAGGTCAGACTGAGGGAGGAACATTCAGGAGGATGGGACAATGATGAGCAGGAATCACCCTCCACAGCCCCTACCCCATCCAATCCCCCTGACTCTGGTGCATGCTTTCATTCTGATCCAGACGTGGCCTGGAGGCCTGAAATGAGAACAGTCATGGATCTTTACTCCCTAGCCCAGTTGAGTTCACTGCCCTTCCCAGACCCAGCGACCAGTGACCTGTGTGTGGACATGTATTCATTTTGCTTCATTCATTCTCTCGATATGCATTTCCTAAGCTCCTCCCAGCACCAGGCTCAGTGCCAGGCCCTGGGGACTCAAAGGCAAATTGGACAGAGGCCCTACTCTCAGGGGCCTTTAGTCTGGTGGGGGTGACAGACAAAAAACTGAGAGAATACAGTACAATGAGATCCGTGTGGTGACAGTTGGAGTCCAAGAAGCTGTGAGAGCTGAGAGGATCTCAGGGCAGGGGCTCAGGGAAGGCTTCACAGAGGAGGTAACATTTGAACTAGGCTTGGAAGATGAATAGGACTCTGCCAGGGTAAAGATGGAGGGGGCTAGAGATTTGCTCCTTTCAAGGCACAGGGGAACTGGAATGTGAAAGTGCTAAACCAATGTGTTTTAATGTCTTAATGCTTGTTTACAACCCCAGGATCCTGGGGCTGGAAGGAGGCAGATAAACAGGAACAGTTGGGCTGAGCCAATGGGCCCCACACTCGCATGCAGACCTGCTGGGCCACTGCCCCTACCCTGAGAGTGATCTGACCTGACACAGGACTTCAAGTTCACTCCCTCTTCAGAGCAGCAGAACTGACCTTTCCATTCCTCCATCAATCCTTAGCCCTAACCACAATGCTGGAATCCAGACCTCAGCCCTTGACTCCTGTTCTCCAAACAGAACTCTAGGCCTTAGCCTTTTGGTTTACATTGTATACTTTATTTCTGACCCTGTTGTGCCAACCTGCCCTCAGTCCTGCATCCCCTCTCTAACCACCAGAGTCCCAGAGATGCCCTTGCCATCTGCACAATTGCTTTAGATGTAGCTGGCTGTGGAGTAAGCACCTTCTTTTGGTGCTTTTCCACCTCTTGAACTGTTGCAGAACTTAATATAACCTTCCTGGCTTTTCCTGAAGCAAGATCTCTGAAAGAGCCCAGTCCGGGCTTTCTGAGCATGCATTAGAATTCTCAGGCTGTCTCCCAGAGCTACTGTATATGGTTGCACAGGTTGCAAACTGCACAAAGGTATCTGGCCGAGAGCGTGAGTGAGGGCTGAAATCCAGCCTGCCTTCTCTTTGCCAATCATATGCACATGGGTGTATGCTGCACCCCTTTTCTAATTAGCACAGAGGTGCTGAATGCCGTGAGCAGTCCCTCCTCTCCTCCCTCTGCCTCCACCATGACCCATCCTCATCTTTGCATTGGAGAAAGGAGATGGGAGATGGTGAACTCTGCAAGGCCCTTTCAGCTGAGAAACCTAGGTTTGTGAGCTGCAACAAATATCTGGTGAGCAGGGCCAGCTCCGGGACAGAGGCTGTTCCGGGCTGTGCAAAGGGACTGTGAGTGAGGATTAGTGAGAGGAAATGAAAATTGGGGATGGCCCTCAGGGGAATTGACTGCAGATGATGTCAGAGAGGAGGCTGCCTCCTGGAGAGCAAGGGACCCGAATGCAAGGCTGCGGAGATGGGGGTGGGGGCGGGGAGGTGTGGGAAGGAGGGGGCTATCTCCAGTGTCCCCAGCAGTCAGGCAGGCAGCTACCTTCAAGGCCCAGGCCCCAGTCGGCCCACCTGGCTTCCTGACCCCTAGCCGCCTCCTGGCTCTTCTGGCACCTTGGGAGCTGAGGAGGCGCATTCCTGTGGAGGCCTCCAAGGACCCTGGGTGGAGGGCAGGGAAGAGGGAATCATGAGGACAGGGTCTTACCTCCTGCAAGCACATTTCCCAGCTGGCAAAAGGACTCACTCTTCCAAACATGGATATATTCTCTCAGCCATGTTACAAGACGTGTGTGCCGTGTGTGCTTAGTCACTCAGGCGTGTCCGGTGCTTTGTGGCCCCATGGACTGTAGCCCGCTAGGCTCCTCTGTCCACGGGGATTCTCCATCCCAGAATACTGGAGTGGGTTGCCGTTTCCTTCTCCAGGGGATCTTCCTGACCCAGGAGTAGAACCAGGGTCTCCTGCATTGCAGACAGATTCTTTACCGACTGAGCTACCAGGGAAGCCCATATTACAAGATAGGTATTATTATTACTATTTTTCCCCCATTTCACTCCCCTGTCAGCCATGGACATGAGCTGAGGGCCAAGTGTCACCCGTTAATGATTTCCAAAGCTCAAAACATTCTGTTTTGGAAGGATTAACTCCATTCTGCAGATGAGGAAAACTGAGGTCACATACAGCTATTAAATGGGAGAGTTGTCAATGACGGCCTTGGAGCAGAGCAGGAAGGGAGGAATGTTTTGAAAGAAAGCAAGCAAGAACGCGTATGTGTGTGCTTGTGTGTGTGTATGTGTGTGCATGTTCGGCAAGGGGCCAGGATGCCTCACAGAGCACCCACACCATCTGGTCAGAGAAAGAGAACTGGGAGGGCCCAGCTGGAAGTGGCTTTGTGATGGGTGGGGAGGGGACTGGGTGGTAGGGGGTCTGGTAGTGTGGCTAGAAGGTTGTGCCATGGAGAAGGGCAGGCTCCATTTATTGATATTTTCCCCTGAGTTTGAAAAGAGCTCTTTCTTCTCTTTTGGAGGCTGGGCTTTCTCTCCAAGGCTCCGATACTGCCTGCCCCTCTCTGGGAGCTCCTCCTGCTCCCAGGTCCCCAGCTGGTGCCCCCAGTATCGCTCCCTAATTCCAGCAGGGCAGGCAGCGTGCCCGCATGCCCAATTGGTTCTTCCAGCACACGCAGGTAATTCATCTCAGCCTCCTTTCCAGGCCCCTGCCCCCAGATGTGCAGTCTTCCCAGCATCCAGAGGCCAGCTCACCCCACCCATATCACCGGCCAGCTGCAGCCCCTCATTTCCCGGAGAAGAGAGAACTAATAAAGGACAGTCTCTGAGCTGCAGCACCTCCCCTCCAATTCTTTCTTGCCACAGCCACCCCATAAAACTGAAGGGAGAGATATAAAGAGAGCAAGTGTGAGTGGAGATAGAGTTTCCATCTGAGGAAGGGAGTGGGGATATGTGGCTAGGGCTGGGACAAGAGTGGGGCCTGACAAAAATGGAAGCCCCTGTTCACAGCCACTTTGGTCCCTATGCCAGCTCCAAAGGAAAGAAGGGTGATATGGGTCGGAAATAGAGGGTGACAAATATGCCAAAGATGGTGGGTTCAGTGTGGGCACCCAGGATGGGGAGTCCTGAGGGCACCCTTACTCCCTTCCCCTTCCTTTCCTGGGTCCCTTCCAGAACCCAGAAGGAGAGTCAGGAGCTCTGGTCTCCAAGCCTAGCTCCACACCAACCCAGAATGACCTTGATCTGCTCCTATACTCTTCTCTGCAGGCCTCAGTCTCCCCAGCTGTGGAATGGGCTCTGCCAACCAGACATTTTTCAAGTCTATGAGTCAGGACAGGGTGTGCTGTTGGTTGTGCTCTGTGGGAACAGGAGGGAAGCCCCTTGTTTCTCACCTTTTGGGCCTGGCCTAGCCCTCAGGAGAAGGTGGGGTCTTCCAGGGGTTTGAGCTAGGTGCTCTGGGATGGGCAGAGTCTGAACTCTGCAGAAGAAATGCTCTGTCTCATTCTGTTCAGGAGAAAGAGGTGGGAAAATCCTTTAGGCTATGAAACCCTCCCTCTCCCCACTCATGGGGTATAATACTCATCCATATATTTACTCAATATTCATTTATTCACTCAGTAATTACTCAACAATTTATTGAGTGCTACCAGTCACTGCCAGTCACTGTTGCAGGCACTGGTGATAAAGCAGTGAATAAATGTGAAAACCCCTGCCCTCATGGAACTGACATTATAGAGAAGGGAGAGAAAGACAGAAGCAGATATAAACCATAAATCAGAGTTTGAGGATGGGGGCCAGAAGCAAGGCCAAGGGTCTCTGGGCCAGAACCTCTCCTCCCTGGCATTGCTTTCAGAGAGGAGCCCTGTGCCCTTCTCTCACAGCAGCTCCTCTGCCAGCTCTAGGCCAGGTTGGGTTGAGTTCAGGATTTCGGGCTAGAGTGCAAGGACCAATTCTTCGGATCTGAATCCTGGCCTAGGAATCCCTTCCTGCCCTGCTTACTGGGCCCTGCCTGCTGGAGATGGACTGAGATTGGCCCTATGAGTGCAGCCTGAGCTGGTACTGCTGGAGCTCCATCCATGGCCAACACTGACCTTCCTAGTGGTAGGGGCTTGGTCTCCCTTCTGCCAAGAAGGGCATGATAGAGCCCTGGAGTGGGGGTTGTAGGACTAGGCCCTAACCCTTTCTCTGCCATCTACTCCTCAGCCAACAATGGGCATAAGGTTAGTCACCACTTACCTTGCTTATTAGGAAGGTGGCACATGTGAGAATACTTTAGAAACAGTCAAGTTCTTGCCAGAGATTAGTTTATTTGTGTCTGCCTTTGCATGTCTCTGGGTTCTTGTTCAAAGTGGGGCTTCAGTGTTTATCAACAGAGCCTTTGCATTAAGAGAGCACCTGCTCACTCCTTTGCCTAGCACACTCGTGGTTCCAGGAACGGTGTTGGGAAGGGACATCCAGAGCCATTGATCTTTGCTTGGCAGCTCTTACTCTTGCTCTAGATCTGTCATGGGCTGTATGTCCTGGGCCAAGTCCTTTGACTTCTTGGAAACCAAGGGGTCTTGTCTGTGAAGCAGACAGAAGAATCTCTTGCTCTGCCCTGCCAGAGGTTTCCAGTGATGATCAAGTCAGAGGTTATCTGAGTACTCAGCCAGTTGTAAAGTGGGGAGTAGATGGCACCAACTCCCAGGCCCCCAGGGCCAACAGGGTGCTAGGCTCCTTCCTGGCTCTCACCTGTCCCTGGGGTCTATCTGGGGTGGTTGTTTCTAGGACTTGATTCAGAAAAGGCCTAGCATGGGGGGAAGAGGTTCCCAAGCAGAGTTAGGCCTACTGCCGCCAGTCCAAGCCCACTCAGCTTGGCCTCAGCCCAGGTGGGAGTCTGGGACTCTGAAAGCATTATCCACACTTGTTCTGTGTACACTTGCTCACTCTGGGGAGGGGCCGAGGTGAAAGTCATCCTCAGTGCTCACTGAGAAATAGAAAGAGAGAAACGCAGAAAGGGTGCACAACCCAGAGATCCTGATGCAGAGAGAGAGGAACTGCCAGCAGCTGACAGAGGAAAGTGGGAGACAAGGAAACAGTGTACAAGATACGGACAGGCAGAGGGTACCAAGGCAGAGGAACTGAAATCGGGAGAGATGGGCTGCATGTGTGAGAGACAGACAGAAACTGGGAGACTGAGCAACAGATGAGGGTGAGGGCAAGATTTTGGAGAGAGACAGACTGAGACAGAGAGAGATGGAGGGAGCCTGTGAGAAGTTGATAAGTTAGAAAGAGGGCAAGTGTGAGTGCTGCTGTAAACCAGAAAGTGAGTCACTCAGTTGTGTCTCTTTGCAACCCCATGGACTGTAGTCCATGGAATTCTCCAGTTCAGAATACTGGAGTGGGCAGCCTTTCCCTTCTCCAGGGGATCTTCCCAACCCAGGAAATGAACCCAGGTATTCTGCACTGTAGGCAGATTCATTACCAGCTGAGCCAAGGAGAGCAAATCAGTTTTCCTTCTGCTGCCTCCCCACCAAGGTGTGGGCTGCCAGGCTGGGGGAGCAGGCCTGTGCTGGGCAGGGCTAAGCCCCTTGACGTAGGGGAGATGAGTAAGGTGGGCTCACAACCTCAGAGTCTCTGACTTCCTCAGCCAGGAGAAGCCCCTGGGGCTTGTCCCACCTCCCTGCTGCTTCAGAGGGTGGCTCAGAGTATGGTAGAAAAGGGGCCTATGACCTGGACTTTCAGATGTGCAAGCTGGATTTAGAAACGGCAGAAGAACCAGAGATAAATTTGCCAACCTGTCGGATCATCGAAAAAGCAAGACAGTCCAGAAAAGCATCTACTTCTGCTTTATTGACTACACCAAAGCCTTTGACTGTGTGAATCACAACAAACTGTGGAGAATTCTTAAACAGATGGAAATACCAGACCACATTACCTGCCTCCTGAGAAATCTGTATGCAGGTCAAAAAGCAACAGTTAGAACTGGACACGGAACAACAGACTGGTTCCAAATCAGGCAAGGAGTACGTCAAGGCTGTATCTTGTCACCCTGCTTATTTAACTTATATGCAGAGTATATCATGCTAAATGCCAGGCTGGATGAAGCACAAGCTGAAATCAAGATTGCTGGGAGAAATATCAATAACCTCAGATACGCAGATGACACCACCCTTATGTCAGAATACTAAGAAGAACTAAAGCGCCTCTTGATGAAAGTGAAAGAGGAGCGTGAAAAAGTTAGCTTAAAGCTCAACATTCAGAAAACTAAGATCATGGCATCTGGTCCCACCACTTCATAGCAAATAGTTGGGGAAACAATGGAAACAATGACAGACTTTATTTTCTTGGGCTCCAAAATCACTGCAGTTGGTGACTGTAGCCATGAAATTAAAAGACCCTTGCTCCTTGGCAGAAAAGCTATGACCAATCTAGACAGCATATTAAAAAGCAGAGAAATTACTTTGCCAACAAAGGTCTGTCTAGTCCAAGCTGTGGTTTTTCTAGTAGTCATGTATGGATGTGAGAGTTGGACCATTAAGAAGGCTGAGCGCCGAAGAATTGATGCTTTTGAACTGTGGTGTTGGAGAAGACTCTTGAGAGTCCCTTGGACTGCAAAGAGAAGAAACCAGTCCATCCTAAAGGAAATCAGTCCTGAATATTCATTGGAAGGACTAATGCTGAAGCTGAAATTCCAATACTTTGCCCACCTGATGGGAAGAACTGATTCATTGGAAAAGACCCTGATGCTGGGAAAGATTGAAAGCAGGAGGAGAAGGGGATGACAGAGGATGAGATGGTTTGATGTTATCACTTACTTTATGGACATGAGTTTGAGCAAACTCTGGGGGTTGGTGATGAACAGGAAGCTTGGCCTTAGCCCATGGGGTCGCAGAGTTGGACATGACTGAGAAACTGAACTGAACTGATGACCTGGGCTAAGGAAAGTGTCCTGACTTGGGAGTTCTGGATTCTTGGTCCAACTCTGCCACTACTTGGCTTTGAACCTGGGTTTGGGCCTTTTCCCTTTTGGGGCCTCAGTCGGTCGTTCTGTAAAATGGGTGCACTTGGGGAGGGTTAGGGCCAGCGAGTTGAACTAAACAGTCTCTTCCTATTGTAATGTTCTAGAATCTGTCTAAGTGAAAGGCAGGAGAAAATGAAATCTTGCAACATCCAGGAATGCACAGGCAGAGAATTTCAAGTCTGCATAGGGAGATATATATATATATATATATATATATATATATATATATATATAAATTTTTTTTCTGTAGAGAAGGCTAAGAAGTTAGATTCTTAGTTTCTGAGAGGAAGCAAAACTGGTGTCTGAGAGAAGGGGATGGAAAAAAACTCCACAGAAGGGACTGCTTGGTCCTGAGCAGAGAGGGTCTCTAGCAGGCGGAGGAGAGCTTAGTTTTCCTGCAGGTGGGGGGACCACCAGGATCATCACAGAGCCCTGCCAGACTGCTTACAGGCATTTGGAGGGTTGCTGGGTAGGGGTTGGGTACCCCAGTGGCTGTGCCTTCCCTAGACAGCCTGGGGTCCTGGCTGCCATAGGGCTCAGTCTTGCCCCCTGCTTAAGCAACTGAACATTCCATCAAAAAGTCAAGGAATGCGGTGGGGGCCAGGATTGGTTCCCAAGAACGGATCAGCTTGGAGAAGGCTAACAGAGCCCTGTCATCCTGCCATGCTTCTGGGGCAGGGGTACCCACAGAGATGACACAGCCACCACCCCAAGCGCCAGAGACCTGGAGTGTGGCAATAAAGATGACAGAGCATCTGGCTGGCAGGTTTCGGCAGAAGCGAGGGTCACCCCATGTAGGTCCTCTCCAATATGCTCTGTGCTTCTCTTCCCCAACTGATCTTGCAGACCTGCCCTCTGCTCCCACTCCCACTCCCAGGGAGTGCAGGTCTTGTTCTCAGTGGGGCTGTTGTGGCCTGGTGGACAGCAGGAAGGTTTTGCCCAGCCCCTCCCCAGCTCCATGGCAAGGGGGTCAGACCTGCTCACAGAGCTCTCATTTTCAAAGTTAATAAACTGAGACCACAAAGAAGTCACAGCCACATCCTCCCCTTTCTCTTAATTTGGCAGGAGAAAGCAGTTCTGATTGAGACTGTGGTCCACTTGCTTGCACCGTGGTGACTTTGGGGGTTAGAATGCCAGTTTCTCGACCTTTGTTTTTGATCTCACTTGAGGGATCAAAAGAAAAGATAAGTGGGCTCTACAGCAAAGACAAGGAATTGTGAGATCGCAACACTCATCCCAGAGGGGAGGCAGCTGAGACTCAGAGAGCCTGGGTGCTTGTCCACAGTACCCCGGCTGGTAGGGGCACGGCCATGACCCTCTGTGTCAGGCGCCAAAGCATCTGTTGATTTTCTTGGTTGGCTTGTTTTTGTCTTTCATTTTGAGGAAGGAGAGGAGGATGATAAAAGTCATACATATACATGATAGAAAATTTGCAAACCACAGAGTGTATTACCAAGAAAACATCACCTAGAATTACACTAACCAGGGAGAAATACTGTTAATTTGGGGTTATCTTTCTTTCTAGCTGTTTTCTTTCCCTCTGCACATGCACATGGTCCCTGTTTTTACCCACGAGATCATACTGGCATTCTGTTTTTCCTTTTTTAATTGTGGTAAAAAAAAAAAAACATAACATGAGATGTACCCTCTTAATAAACTTCTAGGCATACAGTATTGTTAACATAGGCATTATGCCATACAGCAGATTTGGAAAAATTTTCCATCTTGCATAACTGAAACTTTATAGCCATTGAACTGCATCATTATTTCCCCATCACCCCAGTGCCTGGAAATCACCATTCTACTTTTTGTTTCTAAGAGTCTGACTACTTTAGAGATCTCATACAGATGGAGTAATGTAGTATTTGTCTTTCTGTGTCTGGCTTATTTTGCTTAGCATAATGTCCTCCAGGTTCATCCATGTTGCTGCAAATGGCAGGATTTTCTTCTCTCTTGAGGCAGAATAATATTCACTTGGGTGCATATACCAAATTTTCTTTGTCCATTTATCTGTTGATGCATACTTGTTTCCATGTCTTGACTATTGTGAATAATGCTGCCATGAACACGGGGCAGGGGGGCAAATATTTCTTTAAGATCCTGATTTCAATTAGTTTGGCTAAATACCTAGAAGTGGAATTATTGGATCATATATTAGTCTTGTTTTTAATTTTTTTTAGGAACTTCCATACTACTTTCTAAAGCAGCTTATGAACAGCATACAAGGGTTCCGATTTCTCCACATCCTCACTGACAGTTATTATTTTATGTCTCTGTTGTTACAACGGCCATCCTCACAGGTCTGAGGTGATATCTCATTGTAGTTTTCATTTGCATTTCCTTGATGATGAGTAATGTTGAACACTTTTAATATACCTGTTGGCCATTTGGATGTCTTCTTTTGGCCATTCTGTTTTGTACCCTGAGTCTCCCAGAGCATTTCCGTGTCATTAAATAGTTTTTGCACTGCTCTTTGCTTTACCCTGAAGGCAGGGATCTGAACTTGGAGAGTTTTGAGGTTCTGTCAGGCTTCTGTTGGTACTTGCTACATCAGCAGGTCTATGGCCTGGCAGGGGCAGAGGTGGGAATAAGTCCAGGAGGGGCACTGGAACAATAATAGCTAAGAGCATAAAGTAGGCAGCAGACAGCCCTAGGCTCAAAGTCAGATTTTGCCATTTTCAGGCTGCCTGGCTTTGAATTGGTCACTTCCTCTCTGAGCCCCGGCTTTCCCATCCAGAAAATGGGGATAATAGTAGAATCTATTTGATCACCCTTTTGTGTGGCCCCGCAGAGCATGTCAGGATTTAATGTACATGCCAGGATGTAAGCCACAGGAAGTCCCTCAGGAACATCAGCTATTATTATTTCAGCAATGTCAGGAGGCCGGAGAAAGTCCCTTTCTCTGTCTCTGGTTTTAGTGTCTTCTTCTGTCCTATGGGGGACTGTACAATATATCCTCTTTTAGCTCTGACTGTCTTGAGGTCTCTATGAATAAAGGTGGAAGGAAAGTGGATACTAGCTGTGGAGGAGCTGGGAACTCTTCCTCTGACCTCCTTGTCTTTGTGGTCCTCATCCCTTTCCTCCAGCAGACTCTTCATCCTGGGGCTGAGGCCCAGACAGGCTCTGATGTGGCCCTGGCTTGGTGGGACCTCTGGCCAGAGTGCTTCCCTGATAGCTCAGTTGGTAGGAATCTACCTGCAATTGAGGAGATCCCGGTTCAATTCCTGAGTTGGGAAGATCTGCTGGAGAAGGGATTGGCTACCAACTCCAGTATTCTTGGGCTTCCCTGGTGGCTCAGCTTGTAAAGAACCCACCTGAAATGCGGGAGACTTAGGTTTGTTCCCTGGGTTGGAAAGATCCCTTGGAGAAGGGAATAGCTACCCACTCCAGTATTCTGGCCTGGAGAATTCCATAGACTATATAGTCCATGGGGTCACAAAGAGTGACTGAGCGACTTTCACTGGCCAGAGTAGGGCTAGGCTGGGCTGCACTGTCACAGAGAGCCCTCTGTGGGCCTGGATTACATCTATCAACAACACCCTGGAGAATGTGAGCTTTTGATTTTGGTACCTGTTGGGAGAGTCACATGGAGAGAGTCTGGCCCACCTGGTATCAGGCAGAACCAGGTTCACCTTCTTCTGGCTCAGAATTAGCTACTCAGTTTAGTTTTATAGAGACAGAGCCAGCATCTAATATGGGGTTCCTGCCAGTCCTAGAGACTGGCTCTCTTCTTGCCTGCAGGAGGAACTCAGTCATGGGAGGGCCTTCAGAAAATATTGAATCCAATTCTTCCCATTGTACAGATAGAGACACTGAGGCCAGGAGGGGAGAAAGGATTAGTTCATGCTGCCCATCTCTTCCATGTTATTGGGTGGAATGGAAAGATCAATTAGTTCTATTCTAGCTTTTCTGGAGATTATGGGTAAGTATAATCAGAAGCTGCATGGGATAGAGCTTAGGTAAGGCTTCCCCAGTAGAAGGGAATAGCTACCCACTCCAGTATTCTTGCCTGGAGAATCCCATGGATGGAGGAGCCTGGTAGGCTGCAGTCCATGGGGTCGCTAAGAGTCGGACACGACTGAGCAACTTCACTTTCACTTTTCACTTTCATGCATTGGAGAAGGAAATGGCAACCCACTCCAGTGTTCTTGCCTGGAGAATCCCAGGGATAGGGGAGCCTGGTGGGCTGCTGTCTATGGGGTAGCACAGAGTCAGACAAGACTGAAATGACTTAGCAGCAGCAGCAGCAGCTTTTCTGGAGGTAATCGGTAAGTAGAATCAGAGGCTGCATGGGATAGAGCTTAGATAAGTCTTCCCCAGTAGCTCAGTTGGTAAAGAATCCGCCTGTAATGCAGGAGACCCAGGTTCAATTCCTGGGTAGGGAAGATCCCCTGGAGAAGGAAATGTTAACCCACTCCAGTATTCTTGCCTGGAGAATCCCATGGACAAAGGAGCCTGGCAGACTACAGTCCATGGGGTCACAAAGAGTCAGACACGACTGAGCAACTAAGCATACCATAGCACAGGACCTTGCCAGGAAGTTCACCTACTTGGTTTGGTGGTTTAGTTGTGTCCAACTCTTTGTGACCCCATGGACTGTAGCCTGCCAGGCTCCTCTGTCCATGGGATTTTCCAGGCAAGAATATTGGAGTGGGTTGCTATGCCCTCCTCCAGGGGATCTTCCCAACCCAGGGATCAAACATAGGTCTCCCGCATTGCAGGTGGATTCTTTACTGTCAGGCTTCTTTGCAGGTGTGACTGGGGGTGTTGCTGAAGGAGCAGCTAGCTTCAGGGCCAATGAGGAGACCTCTATTTGCCCACATTGGTGTCCCTCCCTGGACACATACAGTCATTCAGTTAAAATCCTTTGGCCTGCTCTCTGCCAAAATATGAACTCTCTGGGGACCCCAGGTTATTTTCTCTGTAGCATCTCTGCTCATCCCCTGCATATGTCATATCAGGGGCACAGCTTTGTGTTGGCTGCCTGAATCTGTGTGAATCAAGGGGTATCAGACAGGGACGGACATGGACAGAGCAAGTGGGCAGAGACACAGCCCAGAGCCCACAGCTGTAGCTATCTGTGACCTGACATGAGAGGACCTCTACCCCAGTGGTGGTGACCCTGAGGCCTTTCCTAGGCTGCCTCAAGTACCCAAGAGTTGCCCAGAGGGCTGTGCCCATGGTCCCTAGGCCACAGAATGCACTAGAAGGGGAGAAGTTGGTCCATCCAGCCCTCAACTCTGGCGCCTGAAGCCACTTCTGAAGTCCAGACAGGTGGCAGTGGGCGCTGCTGACATTAAAAGCCAAAGCTGGGAGTGGGGTGACAGGCCTGGTCAGGAAGCTTTTCGTTTCTCACCCAACTTCATTCAGCTTCCATTTTTGATAATTCCTTCTTGGAGGCCAAGAATGGCTGACCCCTGGTCTGGATGATATTAGAGGAGAAGCAGGAGATAAAGTTCATGAATTGAGCACCAATTATGTGCCAGGCATTAGGGTAGGAGCTTCTCTTACATGGCTTTATTTATTCCTCAAACCACTGCATGAGGCAGACATGATGGTCTCCAGTTCACAGCTGGATTAACCAAAGCCCAGAGAAGCAGAGCTGGGATGGAGCCTAGTTGGGTTGGATTTACCCCATAGCCAGTGCTCTATCCATTGCCCCTATCCATGAGCCTGTCAGAGAGACTAAGGAAGCTGCTGGCTGTTGAGGGTGGTGCAGGGAAAAGAGAGGGCCAAGGTTGGGAGCACTCATTGGGGTGCATGGGGCATTGGCTGCCTTTGATCTCTTCTCTCTGAGTTTTCCAACCTGGCAAGCAGCACGGGGGACAGGGGCTGGGAGGGGCTGAAAGGGGTTGGGGGATAGGAGAAACACGGCTGGAGGCTGCAAAGAGCTGCCCCCACCCCCCAGAAACTCCCTGCTTGGCCCCCTGCCAGTGAGGCGGCTCCGGAGAGACCTTCTGGGAATAGAGAGAAATTCATTAGCGGATGTGCAAGTCCCAAACCGATTAGCGATTTATACTCTGGCCTCAAACGGCAGGTGGCTTACGTTTATTATCTGATTTAGCCCAAAGGCCACCCAGTTCCACCCCTCCCTCTTTCTTTCCCTTCTCCCTGCGATCCTCAGGAATGGATCCTCAGCCTGATTTGTCCTAGGCCCTTCCTTTAGTCCCTGTAGCCTAGGCCAGTTCCCAGAAGAAAATGTGCTAGGGATGGGAGTGGTGGGGAATGACAGGGGGCAGTGTGCCAAAATGACCTCCTGAATAGCAGGAGGCTTTCTAATTTGAACTTTGTCCATTCAAACAGGAATTCATTTTCATTTGGAGGCAGGGCAAGAAGAAAGTGGGGTACTGAAGCAGCAAGGATGGAGGATAGATATCAAGGGGAACTTCTAGAGTACTCGAGCTTTGATTCCTTGGCTGCGATAAATGTACATCTTGAGAAGGGATAGGCTACCCACTCCAGTATTCTTGGGCTTCCCTGGTGGCTCAGCTGGTAAAGAATCCACCTGCAATGAGAGAGACCAGATCTTCCCTGGGTTGGGAAGATCTCCTCGAGAAGGGAAAGGCTACCCACTCCAGTATTCTGGCCTGGAGAATTCCATGGACTGTATAGTCCATGGGGTCGCAAAGAGCCAGACACGACTGAGCGACTTTCACTTTCTACACTTTCTTTCTTTCTGGCTGTGGAAAAGGGGTTGGGATGGAAATGACACACACAGCCTGGGCCTATAGCCAGTGGGAACTTCCCCACAGAAGATGCCACTTAAAAGTGTTATTAAACCCTCTGGACTTTTAAAGCAGAGAACAAGGTAACTATGAACACCCTTTAAAGAGCTATTGAGAGTTCCCAAGGGAGCTCTGTGTCTTTCTCACTCCCCTCTGCCTTGGATGGAGACATGTGGTTCCCTCATCCCCCGCTTCCACCACCCCCAACCCCCCTCCCCCACACTGTGTTGATGGTCATGGCCGTCATTCCCTTCTCTCTCCCCCAGCCTAGCCCCCTTTTGGGCCCTGAGCCAAGGGGCCATCATTGATTTCTGGGCTTCTCTAGTGAAGACAGACAACAGGGTCTGGGTCTGTCTGCCTCAGCTGAGTTCTTGGATGGCTTATGGCGAGAAAGAGGCCGTGGTGGCCTTGAGCTTCCACCTCCAATCAGCAGCCTCAGAACTGGACTGGGAACATTACCAGGTGCCACTGGCTCCAGAGCAGTGATAGGAAATGAGGTGAATTGATTCCCTTGCCCCAATCTGGGGAGCTCCTCTCCCTCCCGCCACCCATCAACACTGAACTCTAGGCTGGGTGGAAAAATTACTCCGCCAGCCTTTGCCCAGCTCTGAATGTTACTTCCCCATCCCCCATTGCACTTCCTGTTCAGGGCAGGAGACTTCAGAGTCCACCTGGATTGCTGCTTGTACGGGTTTCCACCTTCAGGAAGTTCTTCCTGGTGTCTGACCTTAAGCCTCCTGCTGTAACCAACTCATTTATTTTTTCTGGTTCTGTGCAAAGAATCATGAGGTGAAGCTTTCTTATTTAGGATCACACTATGAGTGGATCTTAGAAGACTGGGAAGCATTGACTGGACCAGGAAGCCTAAAGGGGCTCAGAGTCTGCTGAAGTGGGAGCTGAGGTGGCTGGCCCCTCTTGAAGTTCCTACCCTAGTCCTGTGAAAAGAGGCATCATGGAAAAATGCTCAGTGCAGCTTCTTCTTAGCCCTGTGACCTTTGGAGTCAGTCCTAGAGCCCTAGTCATTTCTCTCCTGGTGCAGAGTCTTGTCTGGCTTCCTTGGTGGCTCAGCTGGTAAAGGATCTGCCTGCAATGCAGGAGATCCGGGTTCTGTCTCTGGGTCAGGAAAATCCCCTGGAGAAGGGAATGGTGCCTTGGTGCCTGTAGGATCTTGGCTGCTACCCACTCCAGTATTCTTGCCTGGAGAATTCCATGGGCAGCCTGGCAGGCTACAGACCATGGGGCATCAAAGAGCTGGACACGACTGAGTGACTAACACACACACACTTAGGGTCTTGTCACTCATGATCTCTCTCAGTACCATTAGTCCTGCCTGTTAGTCAATTATTCAGCCAAGGTTTGTGTGCCCACCCCAGAGTGAAGCAATGCTGACGGTGGGGGTGGCACTGACAGGAATGTGACCCAAGTGGCCAGGCCCTACCCTTCAGGAGGCTCCCAGCCTAGCAGCTCTTTCCAGCTTTCCCTCCTTCTAGATAAACAACCTGGGCTGGGGGTGTTTCCAGCCCAGCTGAATTGAGTAATTAAAATCTCTCCTCTTTCCCTGACAGATGACCTCCAAGGTCCGTTCCAGGCCTATGACTCTATGATTCCAGCTGGGGGTATCCAATTAACCCTTGTCATGCTTGGCTGGGCTTCATGGTCTGTGGAGTGGGAAGGGGTGGGGATGCATACGGCAGATGCACATGCCAGGATGCTCCGCCCCCTTCCACCCCTCCCCGCTCCCCACCTCCATCTTCCCCAAGCTGGTGCCAGGGTGGTGCTCACCTAGCCTGGGCCCTGTGGTCAGAGTGGCAGGGGAAGGACAGACCTGTCTCTGGGGAGTTGCCTCTCTTCAGCCTGGTCCTGAGGGCTCTGCATAGTACTTGCCTGCTCTTTGGTTCAGGCACAGGCAGAATATGTTCTCAGAGGAAGGCCTTGAAGGACTTGGCTGAGTTAGGGAGAGGTGGGAGCTTTAGAAGCAAATCATTGGCCAGTAAACAGATCATCCAGAAGCCTAACTTCTTGGGTCATATCTCCCCCCACCCTTCCAACCAGTGCCAGGGCAAGGCAGCCTCCTCCTGGTGTCTGGCTATTCTCCAAGGACATGAGATTTGGGTGAGGTTTGGACTTTGCTCAGGATGGTGGTGGAGCCACAGATGTGGCAATTGTCAGAGCTGGTGTGGGCCTTCGAAACTGCCATAAACAGGTACCTTATGGGCCACTTAAGATCCTCAGAGTGTTTTTTTTGGCTCACAAAGTACCTACATTGAGAAGAAATTAGCTGCCATCATTGAAAATTCACTAGATTTTTACATAAAAATCCAGATTTATAACTTCTAAAAAATCTGAAAATCTAGTAACACTGTGCCCACATTCCCAAAAGGCTACAGCTGGAGCTGAGTGGCAGTTGTCCTCTTAGCCAGGGCATATACTCTGCTTTTGCATGGTTCTCACCTGCCCAAGTTGACCCTTCATGGGAGCAAGTGGAGAAACTGAGACCCATAGAGAAAGGAGGGCTCTTGCCCACAGTCACCCGGCCAGAGTAGGGGACCGAGCCAAGACGAGAACCAAGGAGTCCTGCCTGCAGGCCATTGTGTCCCTTTGTCCTTCCCTCTTCCCCCAGGGCTCTGCAGAGGCTACGTGGCTTCTCTGCCATTGCAACCCCCTCCATTCCTGAAGCCTGGTAACCTCAGCGGCTGAGCTTTGTCTGATCGCTTTCCTGCACAGCTTCTACTGCTGCCCGGGCCCCAGCCCCGGCGCAGGCCCCCTTTGGGTGAGAGCAGAGACACTGCGGGGACTCTACAGCCTGGCCCCATCTCCCGCAGCTCCGAACAAGAATCTCATTAAGTGCAGGGGGCGGCCGCCGCCAGGCCTGGGGCGCCCTGACCACAGAGCTGGCTTCCTTCTGCAAACAGCCCCACTTGGGGCTGGGCTGGCCATGTGTCTGTGCGCGGAGGGGGCACTGTGGCCGCCCCCATCCAGCCCACCCCACCGCCTCCCCATGCTGCCTTTTGCTTCCCTCCCTGTCCAGCTCTCTGACCACCCCAGCCCTGTATATGTCTCCCCACTACTCCTCCTGCTTCCATCCCCTTTATTTCCCTCTCCCTTCAGCTTTTTCTGTTTGCTGTTTGCCTGGCTCCATTGTCTGTTGCTGTCTTGGTTTTGTCATCATCTCTCTCTCTAGCATGACCCCTGTTCTTCCTAGCATTCTGGTTTCCCATCACATCCTGAGTCCTGCTTGTTTCTCCATCTTGCTGCATCAACATCTTGCTGCCCCAGAGGGGCACCCTCTTAGCTTCTGTCTCTCACCCTCCATCTCTGAGCTTCACTCTCTCTCTTTCTCAGCTTCTCCCTCTGGCCTCCCTCCCTCAGGCCCTCTGGCCTCCTCTGAATCTGTGTTTCTGAGGCTGCCACAAGAAGCTTCTGGGTAGGTTTGCTGTACTGGATAAACATGGCCCCAGCAGCAGGACGTGAGGAATTCTGCTGACGGCAGTTTCTTCGGGTGCTGAGGAGGGGCAGTGTGAGCTGACGGCCAGGGGCCCCAAGGAGATGGCAGTGTCCTTTCCGTGCTCATGTCCCTGACTTTCAAGCCTATCAGCTAGAGCACAGTGTCTCCCTAGCTGGAAAAAAGAACAGGCCACAAGGGACTGTTCACCTGGCTTTGCCCACTCACCAACAACTCCTCCCACCACACCACACACACAGACACACACACACACACACTATGCACACACTTCCCTGCAGTATCTACGGCCTAGAGCCAACTAAGTGGAATTCAGTTCTGTTTCTCCTGGCCTGGACTGCCTAGGCCTCAAGGGCAGGGGCTTTGGGGAGAAGAACAATCCCAGAGGCCTTGGAAACAAGGCAGTAGGTGCAAGAGCCCAGCCATTAGAGAGCAGTGCAGCCAGGCCTCTGCTTTCAGACAACACCCCACCCATTGCAACTGTTCTATATTTTAAATCCCTACTCTCAGAGGAAAAGTTTATAGACCTTCCCCTCTCACCTCCTCTGAGGCCTTATTCCACTGTCAAAGGTTCCTAAATCAAACTGAAATCCTTCATACTGAGACTCAGACAGAGTGTGGGTGTCCTGGGATGTGTATGGTGTATGGTGCAAGTGTGTGGTGGTGTGGGTGGGGCTGGGAGCCTAGACAAAGTGGAAAAGAGATCATTTATTTGAGGGTGTGTGGCAGGGGGATGAGATGGGATGTAGAGGGCTTGGAGAAGAAGCTGGTATAATAGTCCAGAGCAGAGACAATGGGGTGTGGTGGCAGAGGGGCTGAAGAGAAGAAGGCTTGATAGC
The DNA here is from genome assembly GCF_019923935.1 of Bubalus bubalis. Classification (NCBI taxonomy): domain Eukaryota; kingdom Metazoa; phylum Chordata; class Mammalia; order Artiodactyla; family Bovidae; genus Bubalus; species Bubalus bubalis. The sequence goes on from NC_059181.1 coordinate 61,071,769, forward strand.
ATGGGGGAAGCTATGGACACAACTGCTGAGGAAGGGGACGCAGAAGGTGCTGTATGACGTGCATCTAGGAGGCTTCCTGAGGAAGCATGGGAGCAAATTTGAGAGAAGAGACTTTTAGTCTGAGGAATATCAAGTTATGTGGAGAAGTGAGAGGTAGGCAGTGGGGGTCTGGTTTCAGGAACAAACATTCATCTGACACCTATTCTGAGGGTAACGAATGCATCTTAATTTGCTCAGGACTGTGGAGATTTTAGCACAGAAAGTTCTACATCCTGAGAAACCCCTCAGTCCCAGGTAAACCAGCTGGTCGCCCTCCCCACCTACTCCACCTCCCAGGCAGTGCACACAGGATGGCTCCTGTCAACATCACAACATACCTGGGCGGGGGATAGAGTGTATTAGTCCCATTTTCCAGAGGAGAAAATGGAAGCTAAGAAAATTTAACTAATTATCTTTAAAGTCACAAAAGTGGCAGGTTTGAAGCCCAGGTCTGTAGTTTTACTGCACTGAGTCGTTTTATCCTAGACTCAGAGACTTTCAGGGACAAACTAAGCAACCCTCCCCCCTCCCTCCTCCCCTACACACATTCCAAGCTCACAGAGTTTCAAAGTCCTGATGTGAGGCAGAGTCATTTGGACCTACTGTCTGAGTCCCACTGGGCAGGGGTTGCAAGCAGGGGTGGGCTAGGGGAAGGGGGGTGGTTGTCCCACTCAGTCAGTCCAAGTCCAACCAGGGCTTCCCTCTGGATCGCCACCTGTTGATTTTTTGGCTTCTCCCCCAGCTGGGGGCAGAACCAGCTGCTAGAGGGTGGGGGTGGGCTGCGGAAGCTGGGGGAAGTGCTGAGGGAGGGTGTCTCCAGGGCCTTGCTGGGTTCCTGGGCTCCAGGTGGTGGGTCTGGGGAGGGCTGGCCCAACATCTAAGAGCAGGCTGGGGGCCAGGCCCCAGGAGTCCTGCACTGCTGGTCAGCACCTCCGGTGTGCCTGGGTGTGAGGAAGCGGCCACAGAGCAAACAAACAGAGCCTGTGAGGACAGGAAGCAATTACAGACCACCCGGCCTAGGCTGTCGAAGCACTCAGAGTGGAGGGAGGGCAGGCTGAGGCGGTGATAGGCCACCAGCTAGGTGTGGCCTGAGACAAGGTCGGCAAAATGAGATGGAAAGGTCCTAAGCTGGTAGAATTCTGGGGAAGCCAGAGCAGGTGTTACCCTGCCTTTTGGGGGGCATCTCTTCCACTCAGAAATAACTCCAGAGAAGGGGCAACATTGGTGGGCATGGGGTGTTGGCTTTTGGTCAGGAGGCCTTGGTATGCAACATTCATGTGGTTAGTTTGAGGTCTATCACTTCTGCTCACTGAGCCTCAGTTTTCCCATCTGTATAATGGAGTAGGTAGAATAATTGATTTTCAACAGTTCCTCCAGGTTTGATAGTCCATTATGCCATAAAATAGCTGAGAGTTAAGGATTTCTTAGCTTACAAGGGTTTATCATTTACCACATGTAAGCAGACACTGGGGCTACGTGATGAAGTTTATGAAGAAGGAAATTTAGAAGCTGAAGACCTGGGTTCTGTCCTTGAGAAATAATATCATCTTAAAAAACAATATGTATTGAATGTTTACATGGACTGGGAGGTGTGTCAAAATGATCTCTGAATTTCCTCACAAATCCTGTGAAGTAGGTACTGTTATTATTCCCATTTTATAGATGAGGAGACTGAGACCAAGGGAAGTTACATGACCTGCTTAAGACTGTGTATCCAGGAAGGGGAGACCCAGACTTTTACCTAGATCAGTCTTACTCCAAAGCCAGTGCTCTGAACCTTGATTCTAAATTGCTTCTTCTGCAGTTGATAATGGGAGAAGGCAATGGCACCCCACTCCAGTACTGTTGCCTGGAAAATCCCATGGATGGAGGAGCCTGGTAGGCTGCAATCCATGGGGTCGCTAAGAGTCAGACACGACTGAGAGATTTCACTTTCACTTTCCACTTTCATGCATTGGAGAAGGAAATGGCAACCCACTGCAGTGTTCTTGCCTGGAGAATCCCATGGATGGAGAAGCCTGGTAGGCTGCAGTCCATGAGGTCGCACAGAGTCGGACATGACTGAAGCGACTTAGCAGCAGCAGCAGCAGTTGATAAACCAAGAATTGCCCACATTCTGTATATGATGTGCTTTTCTGTTCATTAGCTTATTTCAGCTTCACAGTAGCCATGTGGGCCTGGTGATATTATCCCTACTTTGCTGCTAAGGGGATTGAGGCTCAGAGATGTGAGGGCCTGGCTACCCATCTTCCGATGCCTGATGTGCACCAGGGTACGGCCAAACCTCTTTTGCCTCTACCACCACCCTGGCTCCAAAATAAACCCAGCAATGCTCCTGCAGCAACTGGGGTATGTCCCATCTTGTCACCACCATGGAGCTGGCAGATGGACAGGCAGCACTGGGCCCTTTGCTCTGGCCTGGGTATCTATACCCTGCTCTTTTCTCCCCTCTCCAATGATTTCTCGAGTACTTGTGATGCTTGAAGTGCTATGCTGGGGGGTTCTGTGCATTCCCTTCACCTCACAGCTACCCCATGAAGTAATTTGAATCCTCATTTTGCAGATGAGAAAACTGAGGCTTAGGAGATACCAGGGAGTCCCTGGGCATTGCAGCCTCCTTCTCTCTTTCCCCAGGCTGGGTTCAGGGACCACAGGAACCTTGGGAGCCTGTGCTGGCAGTTTTGCTGTCCTCTGTGAACTGCCTAGCCAAGGCCAGATCTTCCTCTCAGCTCCAGAAAATGAGGCCATGTTTAGCTTCTCTCACAGCACCCTCCTTCCCTCCGTCCAACTCCAGCTCCATTTTCTGACTTACATTGAGCCGTGGCTGAGGCCCTTTCGGACCTGAGCCACAAGTGCTTCTGGGGCCTCAGCTCATAGGTACTGTCCGGAGCTTTGTTAACTGTATTACCTCATTTACTCTTCCCTCCACTCCCATGAGGTACATACTGTCATTATCAAGCAGCATTCCCATTTTCCAGATAAGGAAACTGAGGTACAGGGAGGTAAATGGATTGCCCAAGGTCATCGGCTGATAAGTAGCAGAGCCAGGATTCATACCCAAGCCAGCTGGTGCCACGCCAACCTGTGAAGGTCCTTAAGCACCACCCTTGAGCATGGCCTTGATCCTGAGGCAAAAGACAGTAATTGAGGGGCTTAGCCTAGGAGGGACATAATCTTCTTTGCCTAAGAGAACAATCTGTCTGATTTCTCCAAAGAAGACATACAGATGGCTAACAAACACATGAAAAGATGCTCAACATCACTCATTATCAGAGAAATGCAAATCAAAACCACAATGAGGTACCATTTCACGCCAGTCAGAATGGCTGCAATCCAAAAGTCTACAAGCAATAAATGCTGGAGAGGGTGTGGAGAAAAGGGAACCCTCTTACACTGTTGGTGGGAATGCAAACTAGTACAGCCACTATGGAGAACAGTGTGGAGATTCCTTAAAATCTGGAAATAGAACTGCCATACGACCCAGCAATCCCACTGCTGGGCATACACACCGAGGAAACCAGAATTGAAAGAGACACGTGTACCCCAATGTTCATCGCAGCACTGTTTATACTAGCCAGGACATGGAAGCAACCTAGATATCCATTGACAGAAGAATGGATAAGAAAGCTGTGGTACATATACACAATGGAATATTACTCAGTTATTAAAAAGAATGCATTTGAATCAGTTCTAATGAGGTGGATGAAACTGGAGTCTATTATACAGAGTGAAGTAAGTCAGAAAGAAAAACACCAATACAGTATATTAACGCATATATATGGAATTTAGAAAGATGGTGATGATGACCCTGTATGCAAGATAGCAAGAGAGACACAGATGTAAAGAACAGACTTTTGGACTCTGTGGAAGAAGGCGAGGGTGGGATGATTTGAGAGAATAGTATTGAAACATGTATATTATCATATGTGAAATAGATGGCCAGTCCAGATATGATGCATGAGACAGGGTGCTCGGGGCTGGTGCACTGGGATGACCCTGAGGGATGGGATGGGGAGGGAGGTGGGAGGGGGTTCAGGATGAGGAACACGTGTACACCCGTGGCAGATTCATAAGAATGCATGGCAAAAACCACCACAGTATTGTAAAGTAATTAGCCTCCAATTAAAATTAAAAAAAAAAAAAGAAAACAATCTATCTGGCAGCAGTGAGGAGGGGACGTGGTGGGGCAGAAGCGAGACAGGGACACTAGTGAGAAGGCTGGGGAAGCTGGGATCCCAGGGAGGGATAGTGGGAGACTGACTTAGGGCAGTGACAGTGGCTGCGGATGGAAAGGGGCAGAGACGGGGGATGCCCAAAAGACGTGAAGACAGAGTCACTGCTCTGCTTCTCCTGCCAGCCTGTGTGTCCTGATGTGGAATAGCATCTGCCCTCTGAAGGGGGCACCCATTTCTAAATTGTCTACCCAGAGGAGCAACTTTTTCAAATTGGCTCCAAGTGCCACATGGGCTACCTGGGTACCTTGATTAGATGCCTTTGTGAGGGAAAGACCTCCAGGAGGCTTCTAAGGAGGATCCAGCCATCACCATTCCCTGTTATGCCCTGGAGTTCCCTTCAAGGTGGGACATATTGTGACAACAGGGGGAAATGCAATGTGTGTGTGTGTGAGAGAGAGAGAAGTCTACAGACAGATGGCAAACTGTCAACTGTGGTTGTGCTGGGGCGAGATAGGGGATGAGGAGAACTTAACTGCCATATACACTTAGGCATGGTGTGTATGAACATGTCTTGTTGAAAAAATAATAGAAGTATTTTTTTAAAGGAAGAAAACCTTAATGCCCAGGGTTAATGTATCAATGCCAGTACTCTTGCCTGGAAAATCCCATGGAAGTAGGAGCCTGGTGGGCTGCAGTCCATGGAGTCGCTGAGAGTCGGACACGACTGAGCAACTTCACTTTTACTTTTCACTTTCATGCATTGGAGAAGGAAATGGCAACCTACTCCAGTGTTCTTGTCTGGAGAATTCCAGGGACGGAGGAGCCTAGTGGGCTGCCGTCTATGGGGTCGCAGAGTCGGACACGGGGCAGCAGCAGCAATGTATCACTAAGATAACAGACAGCACTTTGCAAATTGAGAGGTTGCTGCTGCTGCTGCTGCTAAGTTGCTTCAGTCGTGTCTGACCCTGTGCGACCCCATAGATGGCAGCCCGCCAGGCTCCACCATCCCTGGGATTCTCCAGGCAAGAACACTGGAGTGGGTTGCCATTTCCTTCTCCAATGCATGAAAGTGAAAGGTGAAAGTGAAGTCGCTCAGTCGTGTCCGACTCTTCGCGACCCCATGGACTGCAGCCTACCAGGCTCCTCCGTCCATGGGATTTTCCAGGCAAGAGTACTGGAGTAGGGTGCCATTGCCTTCTCCGAATTGAGAGGTTAGGATAACTGATTAGTGATATTTCCATCCCTCCTTCCTGTGAAAGAGGAAAGGGTGAAACGTCTTAGGGCTGACCATTCTCAGGCACAGAGCCCTAGCTGGGCCAAACCCTGGGGAATAGGTGGTCAAACAGCTTCCCTAGGCTCCTCAATGCTTGTTCTTATCCTATCAAACCCCTGGGGCCAGGCAGAGGTTGCACAAAAGGGAGCTTTAGTTGTAGGCCTTTGCTGGAGACCTGAGAATCACTGACAAATTGAATGGGATAATAAGTTAATTAAAGCTGTCCCATACAGAAGGCATCCCAGGGCAGAGGAAAGGGGTTTGGCCAGGGGGTCCCACTGGGCACCTGGACTCCTAACTCACAGACTCCTGGAGGAAGTCTAGGCCAGTCCCTCCCCCTCTCTGAGCCTCAGTTTCCCTATTTATACAATAAGGATACTGGCACACCTGGTCTCTTAAGACCATGCCAATTCTAACGTTCCAGGAGTCTCTAATTAAAACTGTCCCCTGTGTATTAATCTTCTTGTCAAGTTTTAATTATGGCTGATGGAGCCAGAGCAGGCATCAGCTGCCACCCCCCTGCTGGGAGGCAGGGGACACCCATAGGATGCTTGACCTGATAATCACTGCTAAGTGGCCTCTATCCCCATCTCTTCACCCCAGGCCTCTTCTCTTACCTCAATGCTTTTTCCACTACACCACACCACCCCGGGTTTGAGGGCTGCGGTGTGTACGTGTATTTGATAGTAGTAAAGCATATAGCCTCATCTTGGCTCTGCTACTAGCTAGCTCTGTGATCTTGGTTTGTAACTTAACCTCTCTGTTCTTGTTTCCCCTTCCATTAAATGGGGATAGCATTTGGCTGCAAGTAACACAAAAAAACACTCATAACAGCTTACACAACAAGCACATTTATTATTCCACAGGGGAAGTCGTAAAGATGAGTGCTTTAATTGTTGGTTTATTCAGAATCAGCAACTCCAGTTCTTCGTATCTTTCTGTTCCACCATTCTCTCAGCCCTTGGCTTTTGTCCTTAGGTCTGCCCCCTCATGGTCATAAGGCGGTTGTGGCAGTTCTGAGTATCACACTCTCAGTTCAGTTCAGTAGCTCAGTTCTGTCCAACTCTGCGACCCCATGGATTGCAGCACGCCTGGCCTTCCTGTCCATTGCCAACTCACGGAGTTTACTGAAACTCATGTTCATTGAGTTGGGGATGCCATCCAACCATCTCATCCTCTGTCGTCCCCTTCTCCTCCTACCTTCAATCTTTCCCAGCATCGGGGTCTTTTCCAATGAGTCAGTTCTTCGCATCAGATGGCCAAAGTATTGGAGTTTCAGCTTCAGCATCAGTCCTTCCAGTGAACACCCAGGACTGATCTCCTTTAGAATGGACTGTTTGGATCTCCTTGCAGTCCAAGGGACTCTCAGGAGTCTTCTCCAACACCACAGTTCAAAAGCATCAATTCTTTGGTGCTCAGCTTTCTTCACAGTCCAACTCTCACATCCATACATGACCACAGGAAAAACCATAGCCTTGACTAGACAGACCTTTGTTGGCAAAGTAATGTCTCTGCTTTTGAATATGCTATCTAGGTTGGTCATAACTTTCCTTCCAAGGAGTAAGCATCTTTTAATTTCATGGCTTCAGTCACCATCTGCAGTGATTTTGGAGCCCCAAAAAAGAAAGTCTCTCACTGTTTTCACTGTTTCCCCATCTATTTGCCATGAAGTGATGGGACCAGATGACATGATCTTAGTTTTCTGAATGTTGAGTTTTAAGCCAACTTTTTCACTCTCCTCTTTCACTTTCATCAAGAGGCTCTTTAGTTCTTCTTCACTTTCTGCTATAAGGGTGGTGTCATCTGCATATCTGAGGTTGTTGATACTTCTCCTGGCAATCTTGATTTCAGCTTGTGCTTCATCCAGCCCAGCATTTCTCATGATGTACTCTGCATATAAGTTAAATAAGCAGGGTGACAATATAAAGCCTTGACATAATCCTTTCCCTATTTGGAACCAGTCTGTTCATGCCCAGTTCTAACTGTTGCTTCCTGACCTGCATACAGATTTCTCAAGAGGCAGGTCAGGTGGTCTGGTATTCCCATATCTTTAAGAATTTTCCAGAGTTTGTTGTGGTCCACACAATCAAAGGCTTTGGCATAGTCAATACAGCAGAAGTAGATATTTTTCTGGAACTCTCTTGCTTTTTTGATGATCCAGTGGATGTTGGCAATTTGATCTCTGGTTCCTCTGCCTTTTCTAAATCCAGCTTGAACATCTGGAAGTTCACAGTTCACGTCCTGCTGAAGCCTGGCTTGGAGAATTTTGAGCATTACTTTACTAGCATGTGAGATGTGTGCAATTGTGTGGTAGTTTGAGCATTCTTTGGCATTGCCTTTCTTTGGGATCGGAATGAAAACTGACGTTTACCAGTCCTATGGCCACTGCTAAGTTTTCCAAATTTGCTGGCATATTGAGTGCAGCACTTTCACAGCATTATCTTTTAGGATTTGAAATAACTCAGCTGGAATTCCATCACCTCCACTAGCTTGGTTCATAGTGATACTTCCTAAGGCTCACCTGACTTCACATTCCAGAATGTCTGGCTCTAGGTTGGCGATCACACCATCGTGATTATCTTGGTCATGAAGATCTTTTTTGTACAGTTCTTCTGTGTATTCTTGCCACCTCTTCTTAATTTCTTCTGCTTCTGTTAGGTCCATACCATTTCTGACCTTTATTCAGCCCATCTTTGCATGAAATGTTCCCTTCGTATCTCTAATTTTCTTAAAGATATCTCTAGTCTTTCCCATTCTATTGTTTTCCCCTATTTCTCTGCATTGATCACTGAGGAAGATTTTCTTATCACTTCTTGCTATTCTTTGGAACTCTGCATTCAAATGGGTATATCTTTCCTTTTCTCCTTTGCCTTTCACTTCTCTTCTTTTCTCAGCTCTTTGTAAGGTCTCCTCAGACAGCCACTTTGCCTTTTTGTATTTTTTTTCTTGAGTATGGTCTTGATCCCTGTCTCCTATACAATGTCACAAACCTTCATCCATAGTTCTTCAGGTACTCTGTCTATCAGATCTAATCCCTTGAATCTATTTGTCACTTTCATTGTATAGTCATAAGGGATTTGATTTAGGTCATACCTGAATGGCCTAGTGGTTTTCCCTACTTTCTTCAATGTCAGTCTGATTTCAGCAATAAGGAGTTCATGATCTGAGCCACAGTCAGCTCCTGGTCTTGTTTCTGCTGACTGTATAGAGCTTCTCCATCTTTGGCTGCAAAGAATATAATCAATCTGATTTTGGTGTTGACCCTCTGGTGATGTCCATGTGTAGAGTCTTCTCTTGTGTTGTTGGAAGAGGGTATTTGCTATGACCAGTTCGTTCTCTTGGCAAAACTCTGTTAGCCTTTGCCCTGCTTCATTCTGTACTCCAAGGCCAAATTTGCCTGTTACTCCAGGTATTTCTTGACTCCCTTCTTTTGCATTCCAGTCCCCTATAATGAAAAGGACATATTTTTGGGGTGTTAGTTCTAGAAGGCCTTGTAGGTCTTCATATAAACATTCAACTTCAGCTTCTTCAGCATTACTTGTTGGGGAATAGCCTTGGATTACTGTGATAGTGAATGGTTTGCCTTGGAAACGAACAGAGATCATTCTGTCATTTTTGAGATTGCATCCAAGTACTGCATTTCAGACTCTTGTTGACTATGATGGCTACTCCATTTCTTCTAAGGGATTCTCGCCCACGGTAGTAGATATAATGGTCATCTGAGTTAAATTCACCCATTCCAGTCCATTTTAGTTCGCTGATTCCTAAAATGTGGATGTTCACTCTTGCCATCTCCTGTTTGACCACTTCCAATTTACCTTGATTCATGGACCTAAAATTCCGGGTTCCTATGCAATATTGCTCTTTACAGCATCAGACTTTACTTCCATCACCTGTCACATCCACAACTGGGTGTTGTTTTTGCTTTGGTTCCATCTCTATTCTTTCTGGAGTTATTTCTCCAGTGATCTCCAGTAGCATATTGGGCACCTACAGACCTGGGGAGTTCATCTTTCACTGTTCTATCTTTTTGCTTTTTCATACTGTTCATGGGGTTCTCAAGGCAAGAATACTGAAGTGGTTTGCCATTCCCTTCTCCAGTGGACCATGTTTTGTCAGAACTCTCCACCATGACCCTTTCATCTTGAGTGGCCCTACATGGCATGGCTCATAGTTTCATTGAGTTAGACAATGATCAGACTGTCCATGTGATCAGATCATACTCCAACTGAACAAAATCCAAAGACTTAAAGAGGTAACAACCTTCCCTTAAGTCCTCTTTAGCAGTTTTCTGTCTATGCCTCCCACTGCCCATAATTGTGCCATGTGCCCAAGTGGAACCCAACCACAAGATAAAGATTGGAATTGCCATGACTGGCTTAGAGGATTGTTCTCAACTTTGGCTATACATGAAAGTTTTCTGGGGTGCTTTTAAAAATTACCAGTGCCCAGACTGCCCTCCTGGATCAATTTAATCTCTGAAGGTGGGGCCTGATTACTAGTATTTTTCAAAAGTTCTCCAAGCAAGTCAAATAGGCTTAGACTAACCAAGATTCAATCCCTTTAGCCCAGCTTCCCATGCACTGGTTCTGATAAAAAAAAGTGGAAATGGTGGCAAATGGCTGTCAGCTACCCAATATCCACACACACCCTTTATCTCATGTTAGCACCAGGAGTGAGGTTTAAACCCATGCAAACATGTGTCTTCCTGAGATTTCTGCCATGCCCTTAGAATGTAAGGCTCCAGGAAAATAAAGGTTCCTAGGCATACTAATGGTTGTGGAATCAGAATCATTTAGAATAGAACCCAAGAATACATGCATGCACATATGCACACACACAAAAAAACATATATTTGCTAATTCCTCAGGCGATTCTTAGCCTCTTATCTACAGGGTGGTGTTTTGGAATGACTGCTCCACACATCTCCCTCATGGGCCTGAAATGGTGCTCTGAAGTCCACCATTAGGGTCACTTCTCTAAGCCATCATCTGTAGCATCTCCTCCCCCCCAATTAACATGTGTTACATTATTGGTTGTTCAGGAAAGGTAGCTGGAAAGTCACTGAGAGTCTCTTGGCTTTGGTTTCCTTTTTCTTAGGGTAATCATGCTCTCTTCACCTGTAATTGCAAAGGACTCAGGAGACCACAGAAAGTGGTTTGTCAACCTAAACATGCTAAGGGATGGTGTGAAAATATCTGTGGAGTGGGAGACAGGCAGTCAGCATTCCATCCTGTCATTGAGTCACGTTGGCCGAGCCCTTTCTACTCTCTAATCCCCAAACTTCTGTTTTTTAATTATTGAAATGTGAAGTATTGTGTGCATGGATAGATTTTTGGTGGGGGGGGGGAAGTGCTCTTAATGACAAGAATAAGAACCTCTTCCACAGAAATAATTTCCTGGTTTAGCAAGTTGCTCTGCTGTGTCCTGATGGGTAGGACAGAAATACCCCTGTGTTTGGCAGGATGAAGACAAAGGGAAAGGGCTGAATTGTAGGGTTCTGTTCAGAGAAGAAAGGCCTGGGAGTTATCCAGGGTGAGGTCTAGGAAAGCCTGAATTGAATGAGAAAGGTTTCCCATATCTTTGAAATTTCTACTATAGTCTACGGGGTCCTTAGTTTTGCCCACTGGACTTCCCAAAGCCCCTGCTCCAGAAGACACTCACTGCCTCAGTCAGCAACACTTGGGCTCAATGAGGGGTTGGTAAGGTTTGTGGGTCCCAACCTGGCCCCCAGGCTCCAGTCCCCCTCCAGGCTCTGGATCTCCTGCTTCCCCATTTCCCTTTGCTCTACATCTGGCTCCAAGTCAAATGTGGATTTTCTTTCAGTCAGTCAGCCTGAGAGTGTCCATCTGTTGAGCTGGAGCCAGAGGCAGTCCAACAAGGAGCTCATCCATCAGCTGAGCCCAAGCTGAAGCTGGGAATGAAGAGCATGGGGTGTCAGGACACCCAGGATGTGGGGCAGAGAGGGGAGCTTCTGGATCCTCCAAGGAAGTTTCTGAGTAGTGGGGGGATCCAAGACGGGGAGTAAGGAATCCTAGGTCTAGTCTTCTGAGTACCACTAACTCTTTGTGTGACCTGGAGCATAATCCTGCCTCTCTCTGAGCCTCAGTCTACTCATCTGTAGCATAAAGGGGTTGGATAGAATCCCAGAGATATGGGCTCTTGACATTGGAAGTACCCTTAGTGGCCACCTAGTCTGAACCTCCACCCAGGGCTTTTGAATCCCCTCTACAGCATCCTGCACAGTGATCACCTAAACTCTACTTGCATACATCCAGTGATGGGAAGCTCACTTCCTGTCTTATCTCAACATAGCCGACTGTTAGACATTTCACCTGAAATTGGTCTCCCTGTGGCTTCCATCAGTGGATCCTCGCTTTGTCTCCTGGAGCCACATATCTTGTCTCCCCTGTGACAGCCCCTCAGAGGTCTGAATTCAGAGTTCAAGTTCCCCTGAGTCTAGCCAAATAACCCCTTCAGGTCTGACTGTTCTCACAGAGGAGCCTGGTCTGTGACTGGACACAGACCCCTTGGAGGGTCTTGGCAAGGCTGCAAAAGGCCAGAAAATCACCTTGCTCTTCCCACATGCAATTGTTCTTGCAGCTGAACCTAAGCTCCCCTCAGATTTATCACCTAGAGAGTCTTTCCCACCCTGTGAGCTCTGTGAGGGTGGAGGCCTTCCTGGGTCCTTTCTGTTACCCCAGGGCCCAGCCCAGGGCCTTGCCCAGAGTTAGCATCACAACTTGTGTGTTGAAGTAGCTGAGAGTTAAGGCATGTGGGGATGTGTATATGTACACATAGGCCTGCAGCCCAAACTGGAAGAGTGGGCTGGGCCATGGAAGGGTCCAGATTATTCATATACATTCAGGCAGCCTCCTCCCTGCATGGGCTACAGTGCTCCACAGTGGGTTTGACATGATGGTGTTCATCAGTGCGCAAGCCCCAGGGAAGCTGGTATCTATGTCTACAGCCTCCCAGGGTTCCTGGGAGTCCTGCATGTCTCTCACAGCTCTGCATACAACCCCCCAATGTTGTATATGTCTGTGTGTGGCTTCTGGAGGTATCCCCTAGTGCATAACAGAAACAGGAGGAGGTGACTATATCCCATCCATTGGCAGGGGTGACATGGGGATCTGTCTGAGGCAGTAAGAAATGACTGTGGCCCATCAGTTGGCATGGGCATTCCTCGCTGGCTGAGGGGGAGGAGGACAACGGCTGAGCCCTGTCACTGACAGGGGTATTCCCAGCTGTCTGCATGAGGAGGGGGAGGCAGCTGCCCTGGCAGGTGGCTGGGGTATCCTGGCCATGCCCGCTTTGGCATGACCCTTCTTTCTGTGTCCTCTTGCCACTCAGCTGTCATCAACCCCAACACCACAAGGGAAGTTGACTGTGCCAGAGCTCAAGGTCATGGGAAGGACACTTCAGTTATTCTACCATCTTTTATCTGGGTCCCAGTGAAGTAGGCAGTCACTGACTTCAGGGCAGGCTAGAGGCAGTACATGCCAAGGAAGGACAGGTCAGATGAAGGGAAGAAGGGGGAAGACCACGAGGGGAACCTATGTGCCATCTTGAGCAAAGGGAGCCAGCAGAGACTACTCCAGATACATGGCCACAGATGAGGTCTTCCTAGAGCCAATTCATGCAGTTGCTGGAGTGGCAAAGGCAAGCGTGGGTTTGGGAGTCAGACAGACTGGGTTTCAGTCCTGGTCTAACTGCTTCCTGGTGGCCTAGCCATTTTCTCAGCTGTGCAAAAGCCCCCAGTGGGGACCCAGGCGATGGAAGTCCCTTCTGTCTGTCTTCTCTCTCTGAGGCTATCCAAGTGAGGCAGAAGGTGGGTGGCACAGGTGGGAATAGAAACTGCCTTGGGGAGCCTCCATCAGGCTTGTCCTGAGCCCAGTCTAAAGTCTCTTTTCTCCTGGCTGGGAAACCTAGTTGTCATCAAAGATAGGAAGGGGCAGGAGGGGAAGGGCCAGGGTCCCCGTGAGTAACTCTCTGTCCAGTTCTCACTGCTACCTGAGGGTTCTTGACATTCCCCATCTATGGGATCTTTCTAGAACTCTAGCCAGAAGTTGAAGACACACCAACTCCATAACCTAAAAGGGTCGTTTTCCATCCTCTCCCCAGAGGGCAGGGCAGGTGTTAGTGCAGATGAGAAAACTAGGGTTCTGTTTAGTGACTCGTCCAAGGTCACAGAAGCTGTGGGCTTGACACAGGCTTCAGCTTCACAAGACGGTGGTACTCAATATCCCTTCCATCTTCTTTATCATCATCCTACCTCCTCCCACCCTCCCCCACCCCAGCATCCTGGACCCCTGCTAGGATGGACCAGCTGCTCAGGATTTCCATAGCACTCTCACTCTCTGGGTTTTTTCCCCACCCAGTTCCTTTGGTCTCGAATGTCTAGGCAACCCTGTCCAGCCCCACTCCTCCTACTTGAATCCCTTTTCACCTCCTGGGCCTGTGAAAAACTTCCTTATTCTGCAAAGTTGTGATTCCTCTTCTGGTCTCCAAAAGCTGAAGGGCTTCCTGTGCCCCAGAGGGCTTTGCCGCACTGCACACTTGCCTTGTGTCTTTAGATGCTGTGCCCACAGAACAAGAGAGATCTTGGAGATGGGTGAGGGGAATCCTTTCTGTGCTCTGAGAAGCAGCCTAGGAGAACCAGAGAGAGGAGGGGGTTCCAATTCTCTTCAACGTTTCTCAACCCTTCGGCCACTGTTGCATAATCTCTTTCCCATTGGAGGCCCTGGGGCCGTTAGATGCTGTTTGACCCTCCCCTCTCTTTTCTACCTTTCTCACCTTTTGTGTGTATTAGTTGCTCACTCGTGTCTGACTCTTTGAGACCCCATAGACTATAGCCCACTAGATTCCTCTGTCCATGGAATTCTCCAGGCAAGAATATTGAAGAGGGTAACCTTTCCCTTCTCCAGGGGATCTTCCTGACCCAGGGATCGAACCCAGGTCTTCTGCATTACAGGCAGATTCTTTCCCATCTGAGCCATGGGGGAAGTCATCTGTGATAAGGTCTTAAAGATAATATTTCTAATTGCCTACAGGTCATCTCCACCAGGATGTCTCCTATCTACCTACCTCAAATTCAGCATGCCCCAATGAAATCCAGCAGCTGCCATCCTTTTGAGCCTGCACTTCTTCTGGTGTCCCTTCTCTCAATGAATGTCATCACTACATCCCCACCAGAATCCTGGAGGCATCCTCTGCACCTTTCTCCCCTGAACCCTATTACAACCAATCAACCACCAAGTCCTGCCCACCCTACTTTCAACACAGGCTGAATTCACCTACTTCATTCCAACTCCATGTTTTCCACCTTGGTCTAGGCCTTACCATCTGTTGCTGTGGTTGCCTCCTCCCCTCTTCCTGCTTCCACTCTGCCCCCTACCTCCAGCCTGTTTACTCACAAGGTAGTCAGAAGGAATGTTTCCAAAGACAAATCAGATCATGGCACTGCCATGCTCAGAAATCCCAGTGGTCAACAATAAAATTCAAGAGCCTATAGGATCTCACCTTTTCCCCTGCCATATTGAATGTGCCAGGGCATCTTCTGCTCCTGAGCCTTGCCCAGGACCAAACACTTGTCCATTTACCCTTCATTTGGCTAACACTTCCTCAGCATCTGGGTCTCAGGCCTCTGGGTCTCATCACTCTATATGCGTCCAGAAGGCAATGGCACCCCACTCCAGTGCTCTTGCCTGGAAAATCCCATGGACGGAGGAGCCTGGTAGGCTGCAGTCCATGGGGTCGCGAAGAGTCGGACACGACTTCACTTTCACTTTTCATTTTCATGCATTGGAGAAGGAAATGGCAACCCACTCCAGTGTTCTTGCCTGGAGAATCCCAGGGACAGGGGAGCCTGGTGGGCTGCCATCTCCGGGGTCGCACAGAGTTGGACACAACTGAAGCGACTTAGCAGCAGCAGCAGCAGCAAGATGCAACTCAGGTGCCACCTCTTCCTGGAAGTCCTCCTGGATTTCTCTCAACCCCACCCCAGTCTGGATCAGGTGCCCCTTCTGTGGCCTCTGATCCCCATCTGCCACTCTCCTCCACCACCCTGCAGATCTCTGTATCTTATCATTCATCCTGGATTGTATACACTTGGATATGTGTTTGTTTCTCCCACTAGAACAGGGATTGGTAAACTACAGTCCACAGGCCAAATCTGGCATACTGCCTGGTTTTGTAAATAAAGTTTTATTGGAGCACAGCCATACCTATTCCCTTACATAGTGTCTCAGACTGCTTTCATACCATAGCAACAGGATCGAGTGGTGTGACAGGCTGCAAAGCCCACAAACAAATACTATGTGAGCCCTGCTCTACACCATGAGCCCCACGAGGGCAAGGACAGTGTCTGTTTGGTTCATTGCTGGACCCTCAACACTCAGCACAATGGCCAGTGGTTGGTAGGTGGTTGAGAAATATTTGTCAAATTGCGTTCAAAGAATATACAGTCACAGGGTAAGTCTGAGACCTCCCTAGGGTTCCTGGATCCCCAAATAAGCTGTGACCTTTGATTTCCAGTTCTGTGTCCCCAAAGGACAAGAATGAGGTCAGACTCCTGTGTCACCACTGACCACCTGAGGAGCTCAGGGGAGGATGGCAGGACCTCAGGCTGCTCTGAAGGGGGTTCCACCCCTGTGGAAGATGTGGACTTCCACCTCAAGGCTGTTCCTGACATCAAAGCAGTGGTTTGCAATCAAGGAGTATGTTGTCCCCCAGGGGATAATATTCAATGCCTTGAGGACATTCTTGCTTGTCACACATGAGGGACTGAGGAAGGAGGTAACTGCTAGTGGCACCTAGTGACTAGAGGCCAGGGATGCTGCTGAGGATTCACAAACACACAGGACAGCCCCACACGACAACAAAGATCTGGCCCAAAATGTCAATAGTGTGAAGGCTGAGAAATTTTGTTCTGAAGTAAGGGTTCTCGGTCCTGCATGCACCTTAGAAATACCCAAGACTTGGGCTCCAGCCTAGATCAATGAAAACAGAACTTCTGGGTTAGGGCCCAGACATCGGCATTTTTATAATCTTCCCCAGGTGATTCTAATGTGAAGCCAGCCTTGAGAACCTTCTGACTAGAGCCTACTTCCTGGGGAAAGCGTCCAAGTATGGAGACGCACTAAGCCCCCAAATCACCCTGGATAGTCTTCACCTCAAACATTTGGCCCCATAGCCAGGCCCTGGGACCTGCCAGTCATTTTGGCAAAGCTGGCTGCTATGCTCATGAGGTATTATGGAGCACTGAGGGGACAGCAAAGCCCCTCTTCATCCCCTTCCATCCCCTGCCCATCTCTGAAGGGGGAGGGGTACTGGTGAAGGAGAGGGGAGGGGCTGGGAAGCACAGCTGGGATTCCAATCACCTCCGACCACAGAAATCCATATCAAGCTATCTTTTCCCCTTCCCCTCTTCCAAGCTTGGTTCTAGAGAGAAGCGCCCCCTTCCTGAAAGCAACCCAGAGGCCCCAAGCTGATGTGGAGAGAGGGGCTCAGCAGTTGTGGATGCTGGGGAGGAGGGGCGGGAGTCCATAGCTTCCTGAACTGGCTCTAGTTTGGGGAATGTGTGTGAAGCTCTCTGCACGTTTTGAATCCGATCAGCTCCTGGGCCTGAGCAGCTCCCTGTCCAGCGAAAGGAAGGCGCTGGGTGGGTGAAGACGGATGGGTTTCTCTGCCATGGGACGAACTTAACCTGTCCCTCTAAAATGGCAACTCTACTGAGCAGACTCAGTCTGCTCCCCTACTCAGTAGCTCCCCTACTCCCTCCCCAAGATGGAGCTAAGTATCCGTACCAGACTGTGGGCCTTCTTCAGGGAGAGTCCCCACCCACCTCCACTGCTTTCCTGGGCCACACAAGCCCCAATCCCAGCCTAGGCAGTGCCAGCCAACACTGCTTAGCATGGAGTGTTGGGAGGAAGGGAGGCTGGAGAGAGTGGGCTTCCATGGGACTCCCTGACCAGGAAGACTTCTTAAGTCCAGAGGCTGTAGAGATTCAAGATGGGGGAGGCCACAGTTCAACCAGGGTTTCACAGTAAACCTGCAAGGAAGTAAGTAAGTTAGGCCAGCCCTGGACCAGATCAGGGCCAATTCCTGAGGCCTAAACTGGGAAGCCAATTCCAGAGGGTCAGAGCAGAGGTACCAACGGAGTGAAGCTGAGAGGCAGATTTGTGCTGCACAGAGTTAACCCTGGAAAGAGCTCTCTGAAATTGACAGATGAGGCTCCCAAGAGCACCAAAGCATGATGCTGACTGCCTTGCTTGGGTGAGGGCAAAGGAAATGGGTGGGAAATGGCAGGCAGGTGACATTGGAGTCAGACCCTGAAACACAAGGGAGAAGTTGCAGAAGACAGGGATGAGTAATCAAGTGGGAGGACAAATAGGGGCAAATGCCCAGAGGTTAGCTGTTTCTGGGATGGGCACGTTGGGCCTTGTGGATAGAACACATGGTGTGAACAGGCCAAGGGTGACAGAACCAGGGCATGGGGTGGGTGTGTTGGAGTTGGAAGGTCTGTGTGTTCACCCAGATGAGAAACCAGACTTTATCCTGAAATTCATGGGGAGCTATGGATGTACTTGAAGCAGAGTAAGTGATGTGATCAAATTTGACAGATACAACATTTTTCCCCTCATGGTTGGAGGCTGGATTGGGGCATGAGAAGGTCTAAGACCTGAACACAAGGGACCAGCTGGAGGCCAGTGCAATGGTCTGAGTGTAGGCCCACGAGGTTGACAGAAAGCATCAGAGGTGGCAGAGAGACATAGTGGATCTACACTACTTGAAAGTCAGGATGAGGAAGACTGGGCTATCTTTTGGAAACTCCCCTCAGAGTTCCACTCACTTGCTTGAAGCATTCTAACAGCTCCTGATGGCTCTTAAAATCTAAACTCCTTCCAGTGGCCTATGAGGTCCAAGTGCCCTGATGCCTAGCCATTTCTCCAACTTCATTCTCCTCCCAGGCACACTATATGCAGCTTCTCTCAGTCCCCAGCTAGTAGCTCCATGCTCTGCCTTACTCTTGCCCATGCCACATGCTCCTCTCCACCTGGAACACCCCAGCGTGCCCTCACTTCCCGCCTCCCCCAGCCCAACAATGCCATGCACTGGGCTCCAGCCTCCTCACTGCTTGGGCCTCGGCTTTCTGGGAGGTACTCCACGATCCCCACCCCTCTTACAGACTCCTTCAACCTCTCAGACTGCTCTCATCTCAGCTCTTGGTAACCTGGACAGGGATTTTTCTGTCGGATGTGGGAAGGCAGGGAACACAATCATTTGTTCACCACAGTCTCTCAGCTCTGTGCCCAGCACTGGCTTGTAGTCAATGAACATTGGAGGGAGGAAGGAGAGAGGCATGTTGAGAATGATGCACGGCTGATGGGTGCTAACATTATTCCTGGAGACCGAGGATGGGTTTTATTTTGGGGGCTGGGGAGAGATGAGTTTAGATTAGACCCAGTTGAGCTGGAGTTATGGGAGGTCACTCCAGAGGCCATATTGAGTCAGCTGTCAAGTCTGTGGGCTTGGAGCTCCAGGAGCAGTTTGGACTGGCCCAGTCTCCTGTGAGCTGAGAGCTGAGGCTGTGGGAATGAATTTGAAACTTGATGTTTCTGATTCCTAAGTAAACAGCCAGCCAAGAACCAGTATGTTTTGAAACACTGGTAGCCAAGGAGGAGACAGGAAGAGGTGAAGGGAGGTGGTGGGAGGTGGCGCCCTCCCCTGGTGGGGTTGAGGGGATCCCACCTCTGGAAGCGCCCCAGCTGTTCCACAGTTCCTCCGGGAGAGAGGGCACTGGCTGGAGGGCCTGGCGTGGGAAGGAGGGCTGGACAGAATAAAGGTCCCCCTGGCCAATCTGTGCCCCACTCCTGACAGGTGCCCTGAGTTCTCCCTGGGTCCTTCCCCTGGTTAGAGCTTGTGGATCTTAGTTTGCTGTGGGTCCCCCATGTTCATTTACTCACCAACACCCCTTCTCCACCGCCTACCCGCTGTCCTCTGTAACTCAATGCTCTTGCTCCTTCCTTAGCTGGGCCTGGGAACCTTGCCAAACATTGTGCTTCCTGGCCTGAGGATGACTCAGGCTTCCCTCCCCAGCACCACCCCCAGCCCCTGAGCCATACCATAGGCCAAGCAGGGAGAAGAGCTGAGGGGACAGGCTGACTCAAGGAGCTGGATAGGCAGGCCCAGGCTCCTGTTCCTAGTGTCAGCCAAGTAGCATCCACCAGGGGCTGAGGGTACTGCAGACAAGGTGTCAAGGCTAGGAAGCAATGGGAGGCTTGGCAGGCTGGCATCAGCAGTCAGACATGATAGTACCCTAGGAACCAGCCTGTCAATAAGTACCTCTTCCATTGCAAGCTCAAACCCTGTTTGCAGCAGGCCAGACCTTCTCACTTATAGCCTGAGAGTTTTCCACTGAAAATGGAGGGGGCACTCAAGGGTTCTAGGGACCACAGACCTGACCTAAATTCCTGATGCCACCTCTTCTAGTGCTGGATAAGCAAGTCACTTTGCCTGAATAAGCCTCAGTTTGCTCATCTATACAATGGGGAGAAGAATACCCTCTTCCCAGGGCTGTTGGGAGGATTAAATGGAGGAACAAGTGGAAAGCACTCTGTAAACAGTCAAGGGCTGTAACAGGAAGGGTGTTATATTTATCTAGAGGGTTAGGATGGAGAAGAAGAAACAGGTGGCTCTCTGCTTTTCTGTCATCCGGGGGCACATTCCCCAGTCCTTTCCACTTGATACTATGGGATTCCTTGAGGCCTTGGCCCATGGAAGGTCAGGGCTCAGAACGGTGGTTGCATATTTTGCTGGAGGATCTTTGGCAAGTGACTTGACTTTTCTGCACTTTGGTGAGCTGTGTACAGAGGGGAAGAGAAAGGGAGAATTTCTCTTCTTACTCCTCTCCCAAACTCTCTCTCTCCCTGTGGCTGGTGTGATCAAAGGAGAGGTTCACACAGAGGTGAGGCCCAAAGGCCCAGCGTTCTTTCCCAGATGTGCTGGGTGCAGGAAGCGGTGGGGAGGCAGGGGGAGGGGAGGATGGGTGGAGGACAGAAGAAATGTGGACATGTGGAAGGCAGGGCCAGGGCTGGCCTGTGTATGTGATCAAAGGCACAGGGTGGGGTGGGGCAGGGGTGGGGGGTGAGTTCTTTGCATTGCTGAGGGTTTAGTGCTTTCTCTTGGTTGCTTGGATGCCTTGGTATTCTCCCCCTCCCCAGTGTTCACCACAGGCCTGTGCCTGTAGCCCCCACTCAGTCCTAGTGTGAGTGAAGGGCAGGCTGCTTACCTGGCCGCTAGCAAGCAGGTTGGCGGATCACTTGCTTGGCCAGCTTCCAGAACCCCACCAAGCTGACTGCCACCTTTCCTAACTGTTGTGTGTGTACCCATGGGCTACGAGCTTCCTGGACTCTCTGTTGGAGGACTGCCCTGCCAGCAAGTTGCCCGCAGCCCGACTATGTGATGCATCCCGCCGACCCACTGCCTGGCGCTTACCAGCCTCCAGCATGTGTGAGAAACGGCCTGTGCTGTGGGTGGCTCTGAGTCTCTTAGCCTCTTGGCTCAGGGCAGCAACCCCTGTGTGGTGGTGTGGGTGGATGCAAGCCCGTGTTCTAGGCCAGAGGAGGTAGAATTCAGCTCTGCAGCCCCTGCAGCCTCCTCCAAGGGCAGGAAGATGATAGTAGAAATATTGGCTTTGTTCTGGAGGACAGGAGGGAAGATCCAGGCCCTCTGGAGCCCACTCCAGTACCTCGGGGACGCTGACTGTAGACCCAGTCAGGAAATGTGCCTTCTAAACAATGCCTAGGCCAGCCTGTCACGAGCCCTACTTCCCATCCTTGGTGGGAGTCTTAGGGGAGACGCCTCTGAACCATTGTTCTCAGGGACAGCTCACCAGGGTCAGGTCCAGGCCAGGATGGTGTCTTGAGCCCCCACATCCTGGGATGAGGCACATGATGTCTCCTCAAGCCTTTGTTCTTGGCTGGGCAGACAGCCACTCAGGATGCCATGGTTTGCTGGGATGAAGGCTTAGGGTAGACAGTGCTCCTTTTTCTTTCCCTTGGGAAGAGTTTATGGGGGTACACTGAGGAAGGGAGCAGACACTCGATCATAGTGGAGTTGGAATCATACCACAAAATGGGAGAAAGCCCAACATGTGTGTAGCTGCCCTTTAGAGTTTCGGCTCTGTGTGGGTAGAGACTTTGCTTTATTTGGGGCTGTATCCTCAGAACCTAGAACAATGCCTGGCACATAGCAAGCATTCAAGAAATATCTATGACTGTATGAACCCCTCTGCTTTCCCATCTGGTGCTCTACCCACATGACTAAAGTCTGCCAAGTTGCAAAGTGCTCTGGACTCAGACAAACCTGGGTTCCAGTTTGGTCTACCTCACTTTCTAGCCAGATGACCTCAAGACTCAGTTTCCTTACCTGCAAAATGGAGATAGTTATTCTTATCTCTGAGTTGCTAGGAAGATTTTTTTTGAGATAACTTTTGGAGCTTTCCTGGCCCATAGTATGTGTTCCTTAAAGGTGAACCCTTGCCCCTTATTCTCTCTGAGTCTTCTCTTGTCCAGGCTAAACAACCAGCAGCCTCAGGCATTCCTTATTATCTCCTTTTGAGCCCCACAACAGGCTCTGTCATGTGTGATGCTGTCTGTATCCCCATCTTACAGATATGGAAACTGAGGCTCAATTAGAGATATTCTGGTTACATAGTAAGTGCTAGAGGCAGACTTTGAATGCCATTCTATCTGGCTCTTGTCCTTTTTCTCTAATGCAACATTTGACTCTTAGCATTCACAATAGCATATACCTGACATTCTTAGCTGTGTAACCTCGGGCCCCTCACTACATTTCCATAATCCTCGGTTTCTTCAGCTGTCCAATGGGAATACTTATCCTGACTGCTGGGGCCTTGATGACAATCCAGGGCTGTTGGCCATATCAGCCATTCTTTGCCTGTCCCCTGCTTCTCTCCCAGTGATTGACAGACACTGAGACTCTGACCGCCATCCTCCCCAGGCATTTCTGGCAAAGGTGGCTGAGACTCCAGCCCTTTTGCTCTCTTTCCAGGAAACATATCTTGAATGCAAGTGAGTGCGAGGGACGTTATTAAAGGGATAACACTGGGTCAACTCTAGTTTATTAAAACAGCCGTAAATCATTTTTTAAGACTATTATTAGCAACAAATGACTTTCGCCACATTGTGCAACTGATTGTGACACACCAGTGGGTCATGGTCACGGGCCTCAGGGAGAATGGCTGGTGTTTCTGATAGGCTTTTTGTGAACACATATATGGAACTGCATTTGGCAATGCAAGTAATGATTAGTGTTGTTATAATAATTACCATTGTTCCTATCTTGGGAGACCATGTGGTACAAAGACTAAGACTATGGGTTCAGGAGCCAACTGATCAAGTTCAAAGACAGGCTCTGCCACTTTCTAGCTGTATGACATTGAGCAATTTGCTTAAATTCTCTGTGCCTCAATTTCCCCATCTAACAAATGGGAATAATAATAGAAGCATCTGCTTCCTAAGATTGTTTGAGGATCAAATGAGATCATGTAAATAAAGTGGTTAATACAGTGTTTAGTTGTTGACAAGGGTCAGCAAGCTACAACCTGCAGGTCACATCTGGCTCTCTGCTTGTTTTTATAAATAAAGTTTTATTGGAACCCAGCCAGGTTAATTTGTTGTCCATCATCTCTGGCTGCTTTTGTGCTACAAAAACAGAGTTGAGTAGTTGCAACAGAGGCTGTATTCCCTTGTTCAGTTGCTCAGTCATATCTGACTCTTTGCGACTCCATGGACTGCAGCATGCCAGGCTTCCCTGCCCTTCACCATCTCCCAGAGCTTGCTCAAACTCATGTCCATTGAGTTGGTGATGCCATCCAACCATCTTAACCTCTGTCGTCCCCTTTTGCTCCTGCCTTCAATCTTTCCCAACTTCAGTGTCTTTTCTAATGAGTTGGCTCTTCTCATCAGGTAGCCAAAGTATTGGAGCTTCAGCTTCGGCATCAGTCCTTCCAATGAATACTCAGGGTTGATTTCCTTTAGGATTTACTGGGTTGATCTCCTTGCAGTCCAAGGGACTCTCAAGAGTCTTCTCCAACACCACAGTTCAAAAGCATCAATTCTTTGGTGTTCAGCTTTCTTTATAGTCCAACTCTCACATCCATACATGACCACTGGAAAAACCATAGCCTTAACTAGATGGACCTTTGTTGGCAAAGTAATGTCTCTGCTTTTTAATATGCTGTCTAAGTTTGTCAAAGCTTTTCTTCCAAGGAGCAAGCGTCTTTTAATTTCATGGCTGCAGTCGCTATCTGCAGTGATTTGGGAGCCCCCCAAAATAGTCTCTCACTGTTTCCATTGTTTCCCCATTTATTTGCCATGAAGTGATGGGACCAGATGCCATGATCTTCATTTTTTGAATATTGAACTTTAAACCAGCTTTTCCACTGTTCTCTTTCACCTTCATCAAGAGGCATTTTAGTTCCTCTTCACTTTCTGCCATAAGGGTGGTGTCATCTGCATATCTGAGGTTATTGATATTTCTCCCAGCAATCTTGATTCCAGTTTGTGCTTTGTCCAGCCTGGCATTTCACATGATGTACTCTGCAAAGAAGTTAAATAAGCAGGGTGACAGTATACAGCCTTGATGGACTCCTTTCTCAATTTTGAACCAGTCTGTTGCTCCATGTCTGGTTCTAACTGTTGCTTCTTGACCTGCATACAGGAGGTGTCAGGAGGCAGGCAAGGTGGTCTGGTATTCCCATCTCTTCCCTGGTCTCTTACAGAAAATATCTGCCAACCTCTATGCTAGTTCATGGAGGAATTGCTCACTAAATGTGGGCTGTTATTATTTCATTGTATTTAATTCTTCTGAAAGCCCATTCATTGTAAAAAAAAAAAAAAAAAAGAAGAAGAAGCAGCAGGGGTACAAGTGTAGAGAAGGAGTCTAAGGCAAGGATGGTACAGGATTGAGTGTGGAATCCAAGCCCACTGACTTCCCGTCTAGGGAATTTCTAGTACATGACATTAACCTGAGATCCCCCATGCTTGGAGTCCTTGGGCTCAATGTTCTTCCTTCAGGACATGGAAGGAACTGGCCTAGTTCCCAGGCCAAGTGATGCCAGTTATGAAGCCCAGGGGTATTGCTCTCTCCCTGTGTCAGAGGCTCTGCCAGGTCAGCTGGCACAGAGCAGCTTTTTTGCCTCCTACAAGTCCATCAGGATCCTTCTGTGGCTTGCTATACTTGGGTCCATTGCCCTTATAGGCCAGGCTGGGCTTGGCAGCCTTTCTTGGTGATTAATGTTTCTGTCCCACTCTCAGAACTCTTATCTGCTTGCTGGCCTTGCCCTTGCTCTCGTAATGGGTTAGTTTAGGCCATTTACATTTCCTTTGGTCTGCTTTCCTGTCCAACAGCAACTATGACATAATTATGTTGCTCTCCCTTATCCTTAATCCTCTCAAGCTGCCTTGTTATCTTTAATTTCCTGTCCACTTCCCTTACTGGGGAGCTAAGTAGAGCAAACTCGGGTCCAAAGTGGTGGGATAGCATGAGAAAGCTGATAGATGTTCACCCAGGGTCCCTGGAGCCCAGAGAGGTAGCTTGGGCTCCAGAGACTGTGAAGGCCAGCAGGACATAGTGCTTCCCAGTGTGGACCACCTTTGTTAACAAGCATAAATCATTGGTGGCACAGGGATGGAAGACCTCTGAGGTCCTTTCCTCCTAGCTTGCATGGTCTAGGAGTCTTGAGATGTCATTTTGATGGTTTCAGTAGTCTTTAGCCTCTCCACCTCCCCTTGGTACGTATGTTACACACTATTCCTGTCTCCTCTGTCTGTCTTGGGTCTCAGGGCTCCAGGAGTAGCAGACCCAGGACTAATTCTAGATAGAGTGAGCTTGAGTATGTGTATATGTGAATGTGTATGTACATAACACTGTATATGCAGACTCATGCATGCTCCTGGGACCAAGGACTCCCTTTGACATGGGGTCTGGCATATGGTAAGCACTCAGGACTGCTCCTTTTCTTCCTCTCTTGGGTGACTACGGTGCTTGACACTGGGCAGAGCTAGCTGGGTGGGCACACAGTAGATAGTCGATCAGTGTTTATCACATAAGTAGATTGAATAGGCGTGTTCTTCCTGGGGGTGGGTTCTGTGTATACGTGTGTAGTTTATGAAATGTGTGCACTTTGAGTGTGGTGTGGTGTGCTCTGTGACCATGTGTACTATATGTATTTAGCATGTGAGCAAGAGTTTATAGTGTGCCGGTGTGTATGTCTACACAAGAGTGGGTGCAGGCAGAGTGCAGTAATTTGGAGTTCAAGGCACAAAGTCTGAAGTTAGTTTCACCTGCATTGGAATCCCAGCTCTGTACTTTTCACATGTGGTATATGGGTCCCTGAATTTATAAGTCCCAGTTTCCTCATCTGTAGAAAGAGGGGGTACACATGCCAAACTCACAGGGACATAGAGAACAGGAAATGTGCTAATGTAGGCAAAAGTCCTAGCATATGACCTGGCCCATGGTGAGTGTACAAAAGATGATAACTGCTGCTGCTGATAATTGGTATGTGGAGAGCTTGGCTGTCAGGGGCATCTATGGCATGCAGGGAGTGTGAGCATGTGCATGTACATGCCTGTATGAGGCCAAGTGTGTGAAGCAAGACCTGATGGGAGAGGCTGGAGGTATTGGGCAGACTCAGGGGATGCCCCCCTCACCCCAGAGGGAAGCAGGAGAAAAGATCACATGCACAGAGAGAAACCTGGACTTGGGTGAATGGCACTGATAACTTAAGAAGCCTCTTCCCCTCTCAACAGCAGGATTCACGGCATGAGAGTGGGAATGGACAGTTTAGCTTGAGATTCAGAAAACAGTCCTCAACGGGGCTATTTATTGGCTTAAGAAATGGTCTCTCCCAGGATGCTATCTGATTCTCACCCAGTGCATTTCAAAGCCCTGTTTGCCCAAGAGAGGGGAGGAGAGAGCTGGGAAGTTAGAGAAGAGACAGCAGGGAGCCAGGGAGCAGATGCTGGGGGGCAGGCTGGAGGGTAGACTGGGAATGGTGGAAGGTGTGCAGGCGGTGCTGGGAGAAGGCAATGAGAGGGGGGGGGTCTTAGAAGGAGGGAGAGAACAGGAGCCTCTAGAAGGGAGAGGAGAGAAGAAGAAAGCAGTGGCACTGGAAGAGCCACCTCCTCCCTCTTTTGGGTCTAGTGGAATCTCTTTTAGGCTGGGTATAGCAGCTTCTCTGACTCATAAATGCTGGTCCTAGGGCCAATCCATGATCCAGTAACTGCATTTGCTGTTGAGAACATGAAAGGTGACCCAAACTCCAGAGTGATCCAGGGACACCTGGATATGTGGAAGAGGTATCCTTCAGCCAAGGATTGAGTCTAACAGCCAACCACTCTATGCCTCCCTAACATCCCTCCACGGCATTTTCAGTCTACCCCTGTGCCCTGTACTTTGGCTTCTGTCTTTCAGGGTACCATCTCTCCTGGTCTGGCCCTGGTCACTCTTGAGGCTCAGCTGGGGCTGATTTGCCGTGTACTCTGGGAGTTGGTGTCTGGCTGCCCTTACCATCTGCTACTATAGGTCTGAAGTCTTGTCCTGTTTCCCTGCACTCTCCAGGATAGACCTGTATCCCTGAATGGGGACACTTCCCTGGCCACAGTTAAGATGGACATCTGAGGATTTCAAAATTTCCACACTTTTGTCTCTATCCTTATCCTCTTTACTTTCAACCTGAGTACCTACCAGTTGTCTATGGGTCCCTGAATGCATGAACCAAAATATATTTCATTAATGATAAAAATGGTGGTGGTGGTGGTGATCATAATATTACTGCCAATGAATATAGTGAGCATGTCAACGGTGATGTTAATAGCGTTGGTGGTGATGGTAGGGATGAAGGTAAAGATGAGGAGGACAATAGAGGTGGTAATGATAGAAGCGATGATGGTAATGGCACATGTGGTAATGGCAATGGTGTTAACTTGGTCATGGTGATAAAGGCAGTGATAATGATGAAGGTGGTAATGTTACAGATATACATGGTGACGAGGAAGAGGAATGAGGGTGGTGATGATGATTGAAGTGGTGATGTTACTGATGATGATGGAAGTGGAGATAGTAATATGGAGAGAGTGATGGTGGTGGGGAAGGTGATGGGGATGGGATGGTGATTGATGGAAGAATTAGTGATGTTGAGACTTATTGTGGAGGCTGTGGTGATGAAGATGGTAACGGAGGTGATGGAGAGGATGGTGATGTTGATGGTTGTGATAGCAATAAACATGGCCATGGGGGTGGAGATGGTGCTGGCAGTGGTGATGGCGATGAAGATTGGAGCAACTGACGATGATGATGGTGATGGCAATTATGATAGCCAAGATCCTATAGGGCTTCTCACAAGGTCTAATGTTTTCTATATTGTTTTGGACTTTTCTTTCAATACCTCTATCTGGGCTTTACTTTATTTTCCATCCTTTACTATTTCTGGGGAATTTGAAAATTGGGCTAACCAATAAAGATACTGTGCAGCTGTTGGTTTTCAGAAGAGTAGCTGGGTCCTCTGGTCTTATTTGTTGTCGGGAGTGTTCAGGCAGTGATTTTCCCTATTTCCATTAAATTCAAAACAGCAAAGACCTGCCATCATGGGCTGAAGTTAGGTATTATGAAGAGCATCCTAACAGGGAGGAATGCCATGCTGAAAAGTTACCCCAGGAAGCCTATGAAGTATCCTAACTTTAAAATGGCACAAAACAAAAGAGAGAGAGAGCCCCATTGGTCTACATGAATCATGCCTAAAGGCAGGGAGATGGACACAATGATCTCTGTAGGTCAGAACCAACTGCAGGAGTCTGATTCTTTGCCTTGCTAGGTGGGAATGGAGGTGGATTTGTCTACAGAATTCTGGAGTTCCATCTCTGATGCAAATGGTGAGGAGATGAGGAGGTTTGGGGAAGGAAGAGGCAATGCAATCCAGTGGTTTAGAGAAATGTCAGCATTCTCATCCAGATTCTTTGTGGTTCTGAGTGGGAGGTGACCCAGGATGTGGGCCTCTGTGGCACTGCCTCCAGCCCTGCATCTGCCAAGAGGCTGTCCTTCAGGACAGTCGCTCCCATCCCCCAGCCAGGCAGTGGTAAGAATGAGGGAGAGGAAGGCAAGAGGGAGGGACAATGCTCACAGTTCCCAGGAGGAATCTTCTTTCTCCCACAGACTCTTGGAGTTCTTACCTCCTCTGCAGTTTTCCTTTTCCCTCCCTCCTCTCAGTTCCCTGATTTCTTAAGGCAACTCACTGAAGCCCATCAGGGATAAGCTTTCCTGTAGCAACTAGATGGGAGAAGGCAATGACAACCCACTCCAGTGTTCTTGCCTGGAGAATCCCAGGGATGGCGGAGCCTGGTGGGCTGCCATCTATGGGGTTGCAGAGTCAGACACGACTGAAGCGAGAAGCGACTTAGCAGCAGCAGCAGCAGCTAGATGGGCACTGAAGCAATGATCAATGCCAAGGGAAGAGGGTGCAGAATGTTGCCCAAATAGCATGGGCTTTAGAATCAGAACCAGGGCAAAGTCCTAACTTGATTACTTAATCATTGTGTGACTTTAGACCTCATGGTGCCACTCTCTGAGCTCTACTATAAAATGAAGACCAATCTCCCAGAGTTTTAAAAGGATTAAATGAGATAATGTATAGCAGGTACCTAATATTCTACTTGATACCTAGTAGATGTCCAAGAAGCATCTGCTTTCTTTCCCTGTTCTCTCATCACTTTCGGAAGGAGAGAGAGTAGTCATGGCCTAATCCACTTCCAGGCTCCTTGGCCATGGACATTTCCCACCTGGTTCTGCCATCTGAGCCTCCCCCTCACATTCCCCATGAGACCAGGAAAGTCTACAGAAGGTTAAAGGGAAAGACACCCCTTCCAGCCTGGGTGCCAAGTTTGGAGTTAGAAGACTTGCTAGTGGTATGACTTTGATCATTGCTTAACTTCTCTGGGCCTCAGTTTCCTCATCTGAAAATAAGGCTAATAACTCCTGCTCTGCCGGCCTCACAGGGTTGTAATGAGACTCAAATGAGATCATGCTTTGGGAAATGCAAAGTGCTGGATACATGTAGGGGTTATAGCTTAGTCTGGGATGGGGAGAGGGAAGGATTAGTCACTAGAAACTGGATTAGTGCCCAACTCAGAGGGTTTTTTTTCCCCTTGGGGATACCAAGGCGAAAGTATTCAGGGGTTCAAGGGTGACTAATATAGAATTGGAGTCTAGCCAGGAGGCCATCCATGTTCAACTTGGGTGGAGTGGCACAGGGGACATTCATTTATGTCCTCTACATATGTCACAGGTAAATATGTCAGTTATGAGGTTTAAGTCAACTGCCTGGGGACTTCTTGAGCCAGATGACAATCCCAAAGAGCCAAAGGCCTCCCTCCATCTCCTCCTCCCACCCTCCGGTTTTACTGAGGTCAGAACTTGGCCAGTGTCTGAAATTAGCCAGTCCTTCCCCGCCTGCCACGGGGAACCGTGGGACAGACCTTCTGGGTGACCTGGAGTCAGAGTAGGGTTTTGGTTGAGCTGAGAGTTCTGATGGGGTGCAGCTGTTTGCGGTGCCCTCAGTCTACATGACCATGGGCCCAGTGTTGGTGTCCTGACAGCCCTCACCAGTGGTCTTCTTTCTCCCATGCCTACTTCCCCTTTCCTTCCCTGATCAACAGCCCACTCTTCTTTCTCTCCATAATGGCCAACTCCTTCACATTTTCAGCTCTCATCAGTGGGTCCGCTTCTTCCTGACCAATGTCTAATTCTCCATTCCCACTTCTGGGCAGCAAGGGTACCCATGCCTACTGAATGTTCCAGGCTGGTGATATAGCTTCCAAGTACATTTCTCTATCCTTTATTCCTTGTGTAGCAGGTTCCCAGCCTCTCACTCCTCTTTGAAAGCCTCATTTCCACGTGCCTATACTAGCCTCTGGCTCTGACTCCTCCTGCATCTTTTCTCAACTCCTGCCTCTAACTTCCCTGAGGGCAAGCCAGAGGCTCTCCTCCCAGCCCACCTCCTCTCCATTCATCCTCCTTTCTTTCTACCACAGCATCTCCTCTCACTTCCTGACTCTGCTTCTATCTCAGGCTCCTGCTGCTGTGGATGCATTCTTGTGCTGCTCCCGCCACAAGCAGCCTGACCTCAGGACGCCCCCTCACTCCAAGTCAGCTCGGGTCCTGCCTAGCCGCCACCCACAAAGCTCAGTCTGGTTGGCCCCTCCCTGTGGGCATCCCACAGCAGCTAGCTGCTGCCTGAAGTTCATTGGTGGGGACCACATGCCAGTCACCCCTGGAAGCGGAGTTCAAACATGGACCTCCTAGCCTGTGTTTAATCAGCTGAGGCCAAATCCACAGCCATCTAGGAAATGGCTCCCACCAGCTCAGCTCTATTCTGGAACCAGAGTCCTAAGGCAGGCCTGGCATGGCCCAGCAGCCAAGACATAGAGACGGAGGGAGGGTGAAGGGAGGAAAGCTTTTTTTCTCTTTTCAGTGTGTTTGTGTGTGTGTGTGTGGTGAGTGGGGGTAGTGGTGATATATGTGTTGTGTCAATGTTGTCGGAAACTGTTGGGTGCCACAAGGGTGTTCGTTGGTCTGTCACTGTGCCGCACAAGCACCCAGCACTGACCCTGTGTGTTGTGTGCCAAAGGTTGGAGGGCTGCCACGCTGTGGGTATGGTGGGTGAGTCAGGTGACGTTATGTCCGGTGCCTGCTCATGCTGTGGCTGAAATGCATGCTGGCCCAGTGGTCTGGGGGATGCTTTGATGGGTGTGTTGTCTCACTAAGATGGGGTTGCTGTGGGGGGTTGCCCCACACTTGGCTGCTTCAGGACCTGGGTGTCATAGTGCTGATATGTAGGGGGGATATGCTGTGTGTTACTAGGTGTATGTGTCTGCTGGGAGGCTGTGACCCTTGTGGTGTGAGATTCATGAACCTCAAACCCAGCTCCCAGTGCCTGTAGCTCAGACCCGGGAGTCTCCAATTTCAGGTGAATTGGGGCCAAATTCTTGTATAAGTTGTCCTGCTTCCCACCCCACCCCCACCCTGCAGGTCAGGTCATCCTTCAGTTCCTGTGGTTTGGTCCAAACCATCAACTGAAGTTCCCTGAATACTCGACTTCTGATGACTGGAGTGGGAGGAGTTAGAGGAGAAGCTGTGGGCAGAGAAGGAGGGGGAGAGGAAGGAGGGGAGAAGCAGGAGGAAAAAGGAGGTAAAAAGAGAAAGAGGGGAAGAAGGAAGAGAAGGAAGAGGAGGAGGAATAAGAGCAGAGGAAGGGTGGGGCATAGAAAGCCAATCAGAGGGCTTGCCTTAGCCCTGTAACACTCTTTTAGGCCCTGGAGATGCAGTAAATCCAAGTGAGGTCGGCACTCAGAAGACCAAGTTCATGGGGTGGTGGGAAAGTGAATCAGGTAGACCTGGTTTAATCTGGGGGAGCAGAAAAGATGTTCAAGAGGAAGAGATGTTTTGGGCTGATGTCTGAAGGTGTGATGTATGAAATCTGCTGTGGGTTTCTGATTCCGGCACTTGGGAACATTTCCACTTACTTTCTTGGTTACCCAGGCTCAGCTGAGGGTGTTATCTTTGGATGATTCTTCTTTCCCCACATCCAATCAAGTTGGCAGACATTTCAATGGCTCCTGTGTTTAACCGTTCACTTGACAAATAGTCATGGAGCCTGGACTCTGCTAGGCTTGGTGCCTGGCCCCAGGAAGCCAGCCATGAGAAAGCAGGAGGAATTTCTTGCCCACATGGGTCTCATCCTCTTGGTGCTGCCCTTTCTGCCACTGCTCTGCATCAGGCCTCTGGGCAGGACTCTGGTAGCCTCTTTACTTCTCCCCCATCTCTAGGCTTACCCATCTGGCCCATGTCCTCACTGCAGTCAAGGGAGCTTGAAAAAGCTGTGTTCACTCACTCAAGAAAATTCATTGTGGTCCTACTGCATGCAAGGTAGTTTTAGATACCTGGCATATATTAGTGAAGAAAACCAAGTTCCCTCACAGAGCTAACAGTGGAGCAGGAGATGAATGATAAGCACTAATATAATAAGTAAATTATATGGCATGTTAGAAACTGGTACATATTTTGGAAAAATCAAAGTAGAAAAGAACTAAGGATTGGGGATACTAGAGTGAGGGGCAAGATGCAAAATGACTTAAGATGGTCACAGTAGGTCTCATCAAGAAGGTGTTATTTGAGCAAAGACTTCAAGGCAATAGGAGAATTAGCCATCTAGCTATCTGGGTGAAGATCCTTCTGGATAGAGGGAACAGTCCGTGCAAAGGCTATGAGGTGGGAGCGTGCCTAGTATGGTTTGGGAACAGCCAGGATACTAGTATGGCTGAAGTCCAGTGAATGAGGGGCTAGAGATACTGAGGTCAGATTGCCTGAGGTTTGGAGACCAGTGTAGGGATAATAGCTTTTACTCTGAACGAGATAGAAAGACTTGGGAGGATCTCAAGCTCTGTTGTAAGGGGATCTCATGGGCTTCTTGGTGGGGGAATGTGGAAGGTACATGGGCATAGGCAGGAACCAGTCAGGAGGTTGCCACAGTGATCCATGCAAACTCAAATAGATCAAATGGCATGGATGGGTTTTGTGTGCTCTAAAAGTCTAGGCAGGTAGGCAGGGTCCATGGAGGTGTCATCATTTCTGGCAAGCAGAATGGCCAGACAGGCAGGTGGACCTAAGCTGGCCACTGACCACATGCAGGGTCACAGGAAGTCCTAAGACGTGCATAGAGCCCTTTCTGTTCAGGCCAAGCCTCTAAACCCACCCCCATTCCCAAATACAACCAGTGATGCTGGGCCAGATGCAGGCTGAACATACACACTCATCCTAGAGCTTATAGAGCCCTTGCTAAGCCACTGTCTTATTTCTTTCTCCTGCAGTGCTATGCAATATATGTTCTCATCCCCATTTCACAACAACAGAAATAGTTGCAACTCACATGGTGCTTGCTATAACACAGGCACTTATTCTCAGAGCTTTACATGCATCATTTGACCCTCACTATCATCCACTAGGTAGATACTGTTATCATCTCCTTATATCGATACATGTAATGAAACTGAGGCACAGAGAGGTTAAATAACTTGCCCAAAATTACACAGTTGATAACAGACAGAGCCAGCATTTAAACTGAAGCATTCTGGCTCCAGATTTTGTGCTCTTAACCCCTATGCTGATAGGAAAACAAAACCCAGAGACAGGAGTGACTTCCCAAAGTTACACAGCAAGTTTGTGGTGAAGTTCATATTTGCGCCAACACATCTGACTCACAGCCCAGCAATTCCTCCAACATGTCGCACATTTCCCCAGCTTTCCACCCTAGCACTCCAAGATCACACAGGCTCTGAGGGTAGGCTATTGTCTTTAGACTTTATCTTCATTTTAAAAAAATGTTCTTTTGCTTCTTCCGCTCCCGCACTTGCATGTTTCCAAGTAGAAACTTGATGCTTTCACACAAGCCCATGCCCTGAATGGCAGAGGCCAGGAAGGGAGGTTGAGCTGCCGACAAGTGGGTGGCATTTGCTGGAGGCATTTTTCCATTCAGTAAGTGTCTTCATCCCCCAAAGACTAAAGGAGAGATCTGAGTGAGGAGTGTTGTGGGCTGGACTGGAACAATCCCTCCCAAGCTTCCCCAAAAGGTACACACATGTTTGTGGTTGTTCATACATATGTGCGCCTGTGTTCTCACACATATGTCTGAACGAACAAGGTGTGGGGGGAGCAGTGTGTATAGGAGCTTCTGTATGTGTCTGGGCTTGTTTGTATTTATTGATGTCTGTGTGTGTAAAACTGCGGTGGGGTGGGGGAGTGAGTACATGTGAGCTTGCATGTGCCTGGTGCATGATGGGAGTGGGCTGGGTGTGTTCATGTGTCTATGTGTGGTGATGGGCATGTGAGGTTATGAAATGTGAGCTAACCTCTGGGCCCTTCTGATCTGGCTGATCTCAGCCTGCCCTGGCCATGTCAAACACATCTGTCAGCCCAGTTCTGTAGCCCACATCAGAGATTGCCTGCCTCTCGGCTGCAGCTTCAGTCTTCTTTTCACTCCTGCCCAGCTCACAGCCTCTCTCTCAAGATCACTGTAAGAGAGGTAAGCACACACTAACCCAGGATCCTGAGACTCAGCACGATGGTATTCCTGGAGGCCTGGGATCAGGCAGGGGCTGCCTCCATCGAAACAGGAAGGACTATTCATTTGGAAGCACTCTGACAACTCTACTTTCCCCATGGCACAGATGGGGACTGTATCTGTCAAAATGTAGTCAGGAAAACAGAAACCATCCTAGGTCTTTCAACAGAGGAAGTTTCATCCGGGGGTTTAATCCAGGTGGCACAGACTCAGGAGTCAGACAGGCTGATTTTCGGTCTTGGCTCTGCTGTTTATTTGCTGTTTGACTTGAGTAAGTTACTTAACCTCTCTTGCTTCTGTCCTCATCTGTAAGCTAGAGATGAAAATAGTGCTATGTAGCTCACAGGCTCGTGGGGAGGATAAAATGAGCCAATGTATGTAAAAGTGTTCAGAGCAGTGCCTGGCACAGAGTGCTGCATAAGTGCAAGTTGTTGATGGCAGCTGAGGAGTTGAGATGAATTTCTAGGTGTCTAGGATTTGCTCCACTTTAGGAGGGCACTTTCCTCTCTGTGGATCTCTGTCTGTCCCAGCATCTAGTCAGGAAATTCTTACACACTGCCAACATAGTGGCAGAATCAGGCAGTCGGCAGCACTTGGCTGCTTAGCTCTGAGCTGGGGCCTCACGCCCTCTTTTACCCATAGTGCTCTTCATCAGCTTCCAGATACGCACACACATCTGGATGAACATCAGAGGCTCAACCCACTCCAGGCATGGCCCCAACCCTGTAATCCCAACACCTTGGAACATCCCCACACACCTGCACAGCTCATGATTCACAAAGGACTCACCAGCCATTAGCTCATTTGGCAGGCATGACAATCCTGGGAGATGAAGATTTTTAACCTTCCCCTGCTCCCCGACAGTTGAAAGCTGAGTCTGAGAGGTTGAGCAACTTGCCCAGGGACACACAGCTAGTACATGGCAGAACCAGGGTGTGAACTCACAGCTGTGTGACTCCAGGCCCACATTCAAAGCCAGTCTAAGTCATAACCTCTGAGGGTCTGTAGACATGGTCTCCCCCACAGCAACCTAAACCCCTTGAGACTTCTGTGTCTGTCAATCAGTGTCCAGCAGTGCCTGGAAGAGAGTTCCGTGCCTGATGAGGTACATCCCACAGGCCAAACTCAGCCTAGAAATAGGTTTGGTTTAGCTTGTAGAGTATTTCTAGGAAGTTTAAGATCAGTAATCAAGATTGCAAAATGGGATTATTTTGAATAAAAATCCTACTTTCTTCTCCTCTCTAAAAATTTAGGAGCCCTGGGCTTGCATTCAAACATGGAAACAAGTGAGGAGCTGCTGCTCTAGGAGATGGGGCACATGTCTTCCATTTTACCCCAAACTTGAGCACTCCCTGCTGGAGCCCCAGCTTCCATTCCTCAACCTGCTTGTACCAGGCTTCCCTGTAACTTGGCCTGAATGGGCATATGGGCCAGTGCCTCCTGGGGCAGAGTGTGAGCCCAAGGGAAGGGCTGGGACCAAAGTGGCCGTCTACCCACATGACCTATCCAATATTAGCTATGTATTCATCTGCCCCCTGGCCTGTTCACCCAGGCCTCTCTCTCTTTCAACCCCATCTAGCAGAGGACTACAGGAGGACAGACAGGTTTTTGCTCATAATTCAAGGGCTTTAGGATGGTAGCAGATAGGGACATTTCTTCTGGCCAGAGTGAAATCAGGGGAAGCTTTCAGGGTGAGGCTGCATTTGAACCTGAAAGGATACACAGGCTTTTGGATGAATAGAGATGGTAGCAGAAGGGAGGGTAGAGTTAGCAGCAGGAGCAACAAGGCAAGGAGGGAACAATGTCTATGTTGTATGCTGATATGCTTGAATGGTTGAGTATGACTGGATCTTGGGGTGACGGAGGGGAGTAGGGGAAGAGGGAACGGGAACTAACATTTGCTGGCCCCTCATCTCTGGGCATCCTAGTCCCAGCCTGGCACCCTGTGAGGGACATGCCTGTAGTAACCCACGTAATTCTTACAGTGATCTTGTGAACCCGAGACTACAGAGACAATCATTTTAAATGAGTGAATTGAGGTTCAGAGGTTGGGCCATTTGCCCCAAACCACACAACTAGTGGAAGAGCTAGAAATTTATCCCAGGTCCATATTGGAAGACAGCAATCTGGGGAGCCAGAGAAGGCTTTGAGCAGGCAAGTGGCCTGGTGTGTCATGCTATCTGGTATACAAGCAGGTGGCCCAGGGGATATGGGTGGGGAATCCCAGTGTGTCTCCTGCCTCCTCCCCCCACCTTCCACAGCTTACACTCACCAAGCCCATTGATCCCACCTTCTAAATAGCTCTGCAACCACACTGCCTTGCCTTTAATCCAGGCCCCCATTCCTCTCATTTGGATCATGGCAGGAATCTTCCACTTTAGTCTCCCCACTCACATTCTTTCTCTCTTCTCATCCACTCTCTGGCCACAGCCAGAGTGAACTTCCAAAAGGTCAGAGCTGACTGTGTCACCCCCACCCCACACTTACAGCCACTCATTTGCTGGAAACTCTCCAAACAACTCCCTGTTGTCTGAGGGTCTGTTTGTTCATCAGCTTCTGCCTCTGTCTGGACTGTCCTTTCACTCCTCCATGCCTTTCAGTGCCAGCTGTACTCATTACATACCCTAGGACTCAGCTCAGGTGCTACTTTCTCCTGGAAGCTTGTCCTGAGTTCTCTCCTTCTTCCATAGCTGGATTAGGCAGCCCTGCCCTGGATTCTCAGAGCTCCCTGGGCTCACCTCCATCACGGTCATTTCCTGTGCACCCTGCAATAACATCCCCTTCTTTCATAGTCTCTTTCAAGACCAGGCTTCCTCCCTGGCAGAATTGAGGGGCCGGTAGGGTACAGTGGTTAAGAGCATGAACTCTGGACTCAGAATGCCTGACTTTGAACACTGGAACTGTCATGTAGTAGATGTGGGCACTTGACTAAGTCCCTTTGCCATTCTATACTTCAGTTTCCTTCTGTAAAAATGCAGATCATAATACCTTCAATCTAGTTTTTACGAGAAAGAAAGGGGAGAGTCCACATAAAGCACTTAGAACAGTGCCCAGCTTACAATAAGTGCTCAATAAACGCGGCTATTAGTACTCATTTCTGTAGCCCCAGGGCTTGGCATGGAGTAGAAGTTTGGTGGCTTGATGGGGGGTCTGGAGTACCATGGGTCAGAGGAGACTGGTCTTCTTAGAGGGCGGTCTCACTGGAAGATGAGCTCCTTGCTAAGTGTCTGGAAAGGGGTTTGGGGGGGGCAGATGTGCCCCCCCTCCGAGGGAGCAACTTCAGAGCTAATGGCTGCTGCATGTGGCAGCTCCTATCTGCTCCAGTCGCCAGCCTCCCCCACCAATGTGGTTCTAATAGTCAGCTGACACCTCATTAGCCTAAGTCCAGGCCCAATTCTGCTGCTGCGCAGTGAGTGAGCAAGCCACTGGGGGGCCAGAGGCTCGTTAGGGCCAGGCCCTCATCAGGGCCAGAAGGCCTACAACCGCTCAGAGCCCAGTCAGTGTGTTTCCAATCAGCAATTAGTCTTTAATTAATGGGGCTGCAAAATGATTGTTTTCCCATCTGAATGGCGGAGTGGGCAGGGAGCTGGCAGGAATGGCCATATGGGGAGTGTTAGGCTGGAGTTACAAGAGGAGACATAAAGAAAGGAACCAAACAACCCAATTTGGGCCCAAATCATGGCCCTGGGCAAGCTGAATGGCACCCAGCCCAGTGGCAAATGAAAGACAGGCCCGGGCTCCTTGTGGCACCTGCTCTTGCCCAGGCTCCAGCATCCCCAGTGGCTCTAGGGATGAGAGGATATCCTGTGGAGCCTCAGTTTCTCCAGATGCACCATGAGAGGTTAACTGGTGGTTCTCCTGCTGCTAAGTTGCTTCAGTCGTGTCCGACTCTGTGCGACCCCATAGACGGCAGCCCACCAGGCTCCACCGTCCCTGGGATTCTTCTCCAGGCAAGAACACTGGAGCGGGTTGCCATTTCCTTCTCCAATGCATGAAACTGAAAAGTGAAAGTGAAGTCGCTCAGTCATGTCCGACTCCTAGCGACCCCATGCACCACAAGCCCACCAGGCTCCTCCGTCCATGGGATCTTCCAGGCAAGAGTACTGGAGTGGGGTGCCATTGCCTTCTCCAGGGGCCCTCATAGCTCTGGGGCACTGACAGAATTGCCCATGTCACACATCGCTTAGTGGGAAAGCTGGTTCTCCCTGCCTGACATCCCATCCAGGCCTCATCTCTAAAATGATCATCACCATTTCTACCTCTTAGGGTCATTGGGGTGGAAAGGAATTCTGTAACCTGAGAAGTACTGTGCTGGGCTCCTGGGGCTTGGGACTGGGAAATCATCTATCAGCTTCTGGGAGTTCCTGTCCTGAGTGCCTCTAAGCCCGGTTCTCATACCCTTAGTCCCACCAGCCAGAGGACGAAGAGTCAATGAGGATGAAAGCCACTGTATGCATTGAGCAGCTGCTGAGTTTGTCCACTGTGCTATCCCATTGAGGTTTTGCTATAGGCCTCCTAGGCAGGGATTTTTTTTTTTTAATTGGAGGAAAATTGCTTTACAATGTTGTGTTGGTTTATGCCTTACAACAATGTGAGGGATTGATTTTATTGCCCCCAGTTTACAGAAGAGGAACCTCGGCTACTGGGCAATTTACTGAGTGAGCACTGAAACCAAAGAGGCCCCACTTTGGAGCCCAAATACTTAACTACCAAATTAGGGGGCAGCGTTTTTTTGGGGGGTGCCATCTTGGGTGACAGTTTGACACCCTTACACAACATCTAGAACCACAGGCAAAGGACATCAGCTTTGGCCAAACCATTAGTGATAAACTTATTCAGCCCTCCCATGGTGTGCATGAGGAAACAGATCCAGAAAAGGTAGAGATGTGTCCAGGATCATCCTGTAGACTCTTGACAGTTACAGGCTTGAGATCCAGCTTACTAACTCCTAGGTCTGTTCAATGGGAGCAGACTCCCATCCCCTGGGGCTTCTTCCTCTCCTTCATCCCTGCCAGCCTGTTGATTCTGGCTCCTAGATACACTGTTCATTCATCAGCGCCTCCTCATTCCCTCTGTGCCTTCCTTGGGGTCAAGTCTTCTCCTACTCTCCCCATCCAGAGCAGCTGCCTCAGCCCCCTCAATGGCTTCCAGATGAATCTTCCAAATGTACACCTCGGATCCTATTGCACACTTGCTCAGAAAGCCTCAGTGACTCCCTACAGTCTGCTGAATGAGGTACAAACTCCTCAGCCTGCCATCCAGGGCCTTCTACATAAAGCTTGAATTCACTTTCCCAGCTTTAACTCCATTTTCCCACTATTAAATATTATACGGCAGTCAACCTGAACTTATCAAAGATTGGTTTCTTGCTCTGTAGGATTGTTGTGAGGATTAAACTAGTTGTTCTATGTAAAGTCCTTGGAACAGTGCCTGGCAGAGACCAAGGGCCATATTAGCATTATTAAACAGATACAAAAATAATATGTGGACCTGCCTGATCTGTGCCCATCTCCAGGCTTCTCTGCTCACTGGGTTCCCTAGACTTGCAGTTGCCTTTTCACCACTCTCTCTGCCTAGCCAAACCCTACCCAGCCTTCAAGGCTTTCAGCTGTCCCATGTTACTTCCTCCAGAAAGGCTTCCTGATGCCCTCTGCCCTGGAATCAAACTGGCTTTCTCTTCATCCTCTCCCATGGTTGCCTGCTGCTGCTGCTGCTAAGTTGCTTCAGTCGTGTCCGACTCTGTGCAACCCCATAGACGGCAGCCCACCAGGCTCCCCTGTCCCTGGGATTCTCCAGGCAAGAACACTGGAGTGGGTTGCCATTTCCTTCTCCAGTGCATGAAAGTGAAAAGTGAAAGTGGGGTCACTGAGGGTCGGACACGACCTGCCTGCTGCTGCTGCTGCTGCTAAGTCACTTCAGTCGTGTCCGACCCTCAGTGACCCAGTGGACTGCAGCCTTCCAGGCTCCTCGTCCATGGGATTTTCCAGACAAGAGTACTGGAGTGGGGTGCCATTGCCTTCTCCCCCATGGTTGCCTAGTCAGCCTTTTATTAGCCTTCAGTGTTTACATATGCTCTTGAGTAGCCTCAAAGCAACTTAAGCGTAGGTGACACAGTGTTGGGAACGGAGCACAGGTGTGAGCACCAGACTGACTAGCATTTGAATCACCCCTGCCAAGTTCCAGCTGTGTGACCTTGTACCTAGTTTCTCTAAGCCTCAGTTTCCTCAGTGGTAAAATAATCCTTACCTGACAGGCGACTTTTGAAGGGTTTAGCCCAAGAGAGTGTGACCTCTCTGGCACACAGTAGGAGTTCTCTTCTCTTACCCTTTTGTGCTGAGGATCTAGAAAGGAGCCCTGGAAGTTTGGGGCTGAGGCCTGGCTGCTTTTGGCCTCAGAGGTATTTCATAGGTGACTTGACCTCTCCCCATATTATGAGGCCTAGGTGACTGAGTCCTTCCCCAGTCCTTCCCTGGTCTAGCCTTCAGAACTTACAGCAGTGACCTGAGCTGGTCACAAAAGCCAGCTGCCCTTGTGTTTCTTAAGATGAAGTCTGCCGTTGACTGAGAAGGTGTGGCCACCCTGAGTCAGGGCCTTCTGGCAAGCTCATCCTAATTACTACCATGGGAATCAAAGGAAAGGAACCCTAGGAATTCTCCATGGGTTCCAGCCCACCAGCCAACTCCCCATGGCCTTGCTGAGGCACTTTCTTGGTCAGACTTTGGGTCACACCTGCTCCTATTCCCTGCATAAGGGGAGCTGGAAAATGGGCCCATGTCTGGCCTCGCTTTCTGAGGATTCCCAGGTGGGCAGACTTGGAAACATACAGAATGCCCAGGAAGGCAAAAGGCCTGGATGTGGTTCTCACACTGAGGATGACCGGCCACGAATCCCGGGGTCACTGCTTTCCCCTCTTTGACCTTCAGATTTTAAATTTCTACCATGACACAGTCCTGGCCCCCGTGATCTCTCACCTCAAAGACTGCACTAGCCCCTGACTCATCTTTCTGCTTCCACCCTTTCCCATCTCAGTCTACTCTCAATACAAAATCCAGGAGGGTCCTGTTAAAACATTCACCATATCCTGTCATGCCTCTGCTCAAAACCATCCCTTGGCTTCTCAACAGCCATAGTAAATACCAATGGTCTTACAGTGATCTATAAGACATCAAATCATGGATTTCCAATCTTGGCTGCACATCAGAACCATCTAGGAAGTTTTTTGTTTTTTGTTTTTAATGCTGATACCTGAGTCTCATCCCCAGAGGTTCTGGACTAATTGATCTGGGATGCAGTCTGGGTGTGGAGAGTTAAAAAAGCTCCCAAGATAAGTACTAGTGAGAACCACAGCCCAAGTGATCTGTCTCTACCTCCCCCCTCACCTCTCTGACTTTATCTTTTACTCTCCCCCCACTTACCCTGCTCCAGATACTGCTCTTGCTGTTCCTAAAACATTCAAGGAACACTTGCACCCAAGGACTTTGCACTTACTACTCTGACTGCTTGGGTTGCTTTTTCCCCAGCTACCTGTATGTCTAGCTCCCTCACTTTATTCAGATTCCTGCTCAGTTGTCACCTTCTCAGAGAAGCTTTCCCTACTCACCCAAGCTAAAATAGCACCTTCTGTCACCACCATTATTCTCTGACCATTGCCATGCCTCATTTTCCTTATAGCATTATCACTATCAGGCGTACTGTTTGCTTATTCATTTATCTATTTGTCTGGCTCCCTTCACCAAGATATCAGTTCCATGAAGACCAGGGCTTTGTTGCTCTATCTCCAGCATAGTACCAGAACATAGTAGATGTTTCAAAAAGGTTGGTTGGATAAGTGAATGAATCAAAACAATAGAAAAGGAAGCTTGGGAATTGGGTCCATATAGATTAGAATTTCCATATCAATCTTTTCTAGCTCTGTAACCTTGAGTAAATTATTGAACCTCTCTGATCCTCAGTTTCCTCAATTGTTAAATGGGCTTAGGAATGTCCCTCTTATAGAGTTACTATATAGACTTATTGTTCAAGCCAGGTTACTGGTTGTTTGCTATTTTCCTACACCCTAGCTTTCCTCTAACAATCATTTAGCGTTTTACTTTAAAATGATTATATATTCACAGGAAATTGCAAAGACGGTACAGAGATGTTAGCAAGAATGGCAGAGTAAGGACTTCTAAAAAACCACTCTGCCATAAAAACAACCAAAACACTGGTAAAAACCATCAGAATCAACTTTTTCACAACTCTGGAAATTAAACAAAGGTTAATCTGGGGAGTGTTAATTCAGGAAAAAAGACTGAACCTTGGTAAGAATAGTGGAGTTTGGGGTATTTTAACTTGCTTCATCCTCATCCATGCTCCCCAGGTCTACAGTAGCTTTGAAAATGAACAGCTCAAAATCACAGTGTAAAACACCAGCCTGGCAACCTCTAGAGGAGGAAGAATAGGATTGAAGGTCTTTAAACGCCCCATTCTCAGAGAATTGCCATTGACCTATCTGGTGGTTCACGTGAAGACACCACTTGCAAGGCTTGTCTTTATTTAACCAGACTAAGAGCTCATCCAGTGCAAACAGCTTTTTCCTCAGAGATACTTGTTGAAAGCCATCAGTGAAAATTGTTTAATTGTTTAATATGATGGCTGCCTGAAGTAGTAGGTAAGAGTTGGAACAAACTATAGACTAACCAAAAACTTGAAAGGAAAAACTAAATAATGCTATGTTCATAGGAGTCTTGGAAAAGCTCTCATATAGTCTTAGAAATGTAGAAGGATGCACAAGGCTTTGCACTTGCTCCTGAAATAACTAAGACGGTCCTAAGCATGTACTTCAGGCTGACTTTTAGGCTCTGCACAAGCAAGAAGTGAAGGCTAAGGTTGAATTGTAAACTACCTGGCTGAATACTGAAGATGTACCCCCAATATTAACACCTAAACCTGTGGCACAGCCTGAGAAATTTATTAGTTCCAGGCAATTAAGAAACTTTCTGTTTAATCATTATCTGACCACTAAACAAATCAAGCAGAAACTTCACTGGCCACATATGAGAAAGAATACACGCTTTATGGAACTCATTCCAGAAAACTCACTAAACAAGTGAATAGCAACAACCACAACAAAGAACTACAACAAACCCTGATGAAAAGA
Organism: Bubalus bubalis; assembly: GCF_019923935.1. Taxonomy (NCBI): domain Eukaryota; kingdom Metazoa; phylum Chordata; class Mammalia; order Artiodactyla; family Bovidae; genus Bubalus; species Bubalus bubalis. Next base: position 61,115,595 of record NC_059181.1, read on the forward strand.
GAGAGTCTGTTTTTTCATAGATACCATATTATATTATTTAAAATGTTCAATTTTCAACAACAAAAAAATGAAACATGCAAATAAACAAGTATGGCCTATAAACAGGAAAAAAAGGAACTCATAGCAACTGTCCCTGAGAAAGCCCAAACATTGCACTTACTAGACAAAGACTTTTATATGTTCAAAGAACTAAGGGAAACAAAATCTAAATAATTAGAGGAAAATATAAAAACAATGTCTCACCAGATAGAGAATATAAGGATAGATACAATATATGCAAGACCCAAATTCCTCCAAAGCCAGTCCCTCCCATTAGGAAGCTTCCACAAGCCTGTTATGCTTATGCATCAGAGGGCAGACAGAATGGAAACCACAATTACAGAAAACTAACCAAACTGATCACTTGGATCACAGCCTTATCTAACTCAATGAAACTATGAGCCATGCCATATAGGGCTATCCAAGACAGATGGGTCATGGTGGAGAGTTCTGTCAAAACGTGGTCCACTGGAGAAGGGAATGGCAAACCACTTCAGTATTCTTGCCTTGAGAACCCCATGAACAGTATGAAAAGGCAAAAAGATAGGACACTGAAAGATGAACTCCCCAGGTCGGTAGGTGCCCAATATGCTACTGGAAATGGGTGGAAAAATAACTCCAGAAAGAATGAAGAGATGGAGCCAAAGCAAAAACAACACCCAGTTGTGGATGTGACTGGTGATGGACGTAAAGTCCGATGCTATAAAGAGCAATATTGCATAGGAACCTGGAATGTTAGATCCATGAATCAAGGTAAATTGGAAGTGGTCAAACAGAAGATGGCAAGAGTGAACATCCACATTTTAGGAATCAGTGAAATAAAATGGACTGGAATGGACAAATTTAATTCAGGTGACCATAATATCTACTACTGTGGGCAATAATCCCTTAGAAAAAATGGAGTAGCCATCATAGTCAACAAAAGAGTCCAAAATGCAGTAATTGGGTGCAATCTCAAAAATGACAGAATGATTTCTGCTTGTTTCCAAGGCAATCCATTCAATATCACAGAAATCCAAGTCTATGCCCCAACCACAAATGATGAACAAGCAGAAGTTGAATGGTTCTATGAAGACCTACAAGGCCTTCTAGAACTAACACCAAAAAAGGATATCCTTTTCTTCATAGGGGACTGGAATGCAAAAGTAGGAAGTCAAGAGATACCTTGAAAACAGGCAAGTTTGGCCTTGGAGTATAAAAGGAAGCAGGACAATGGCTAACAGAGTCTTGCCAAGAGAATGAACTGGTCATAGCAAACACCCTCTTCCAACAACACAAGAGAAGACTCTGCACATGGGCATCACCAGATGGTCAATACTGAAATCAGATTGATGATATTCTTTGCAGCCAAAGATGGAGAAACTCTATACAGTCAGCAAAAACAAAACCAGGAGCTGACTGTAGCTCAGATCATGAACTCCTTATTGCCAAATTCAGACTTAAATTGAAGAAAGTAGGGAAAACCACTAGACCATTCAGGTATGACCTAAATCAAATCCCTTATGACTATACAGTGGAAGTGACAAATAGATTCAAGGGATTAGATCTGATAGACAGAGTACCTGAAGAACTATAGATGGAGGACAGTGACATTGTATAGGAGGCAGGGATCAAGACCATCCCTAAGAAAAAGAAATGCAAAAAGGCAAAATGGTTCTCTGAGGAGGCCTTACAAATAGTTGAGAAAAGAAGAGAAGTGAACGGCAGAGAAAAAGAAAGATATAAGCATCTGAACACAGAGTTCCAAGGAATAGCAAGGAGAGATAAGAAAGCCTTCCTCAGTGATCAGTGCAAAGAAATAGAGGAAAACAATAGAATGGGAAAGACTAAAGATCTCTTCAAGAAAATGAATGAAACCAAGGGAACATTTCATGCAAAGATGGGCACAATAAAGGACGAAATGGTATGGACCTAACAGAAGCAGAAGAGATTAAGAAGAGGTGGCAAGAATACACAGAAGAACTATACAAAAATAACCATACTGAGCCAGATAACCACGATGGTGTGATCACTCACCTAGAGCCAGACATCCTAGAGTGCAAAGTCAAGTGGGCCTTAGGAAGCACCACTACAAACAAAGCTAGTGGAGGTGATGGAATTCCAGCTGAGGTATTTCAAATCCTAAAGGATGATGCTGTTAAAGTGCCGCACTCAATATGCTAGCAAATATGAAAAACTCAGCAGTGGCCACAGGACTGGAAAAGGTCAGTTTTCATTCCAGTCTCAAAGAAAGGTAATGCCAAAGAATGTTCAAACTACCACACAATTGCACTCATCTCACACGCTAGCAAAGAAACACTCAAAATTCTCCAAGCTAGGCTTCAACAGTAAGTGAACTGAGAACTTCCAGATATTCAAGCCAGATTTAGAAAAGGCAGAGGAACAAGAGATCAAATTGCCAACATCCATTAAGTCATAGATCATAGAAAAAGCAAGAGAATTCCAGAAAAACTTATGCTTCACTGATAATGCTAAAGCCTTTGACTGTGGGGATCACAACAAACTGTGGAAAATTCTTAAAAAGATGGGAATATCAGACCACCTTACCTGCTTCCTGAGAAACCTGTATGTGGGTCAAGAAGAAACAGTTAGAACTGGACATGGAACAACAGACTGGTTCCAAATTGGGAAAAGCGTACTTCAAGGGCATATATTGTCACCCTGCTTATTTAACTTCTATGCAGAGTACATCATGTGAAATGCCAGACTGGATATAGCACAAGCTGGAATCAAGATTGCAGGGAGAAATGTCAATAACTTCAGATACTCAGATGAGTACCACCCTTATGGCCGAAAGTGAAGCAGAATTAAAGATCCTCTTGATGAAAGTGAAAGCAGAGAGTGGAAAAGCTGGCTTATAGCTCAACATTCAAGAAACAAAGATCGTGGCATGTGGTCCCATTACTTCATAGCAAATAGATGGGGATACAATGGAAACAGTTACAGACTTTATTTTTGGGGGCTTCAAAATCACTGAAGATGGTGACTGCAGCTGTGAAATTAAGACTCTTGCCCCTTGGAGGAAAAGCTATGACAAACCTAGACAGCATATTAAAAAGCAGAGACATTACTTTGCCAACAAAATTCCATATCGTCCAAGCTATGGTTTTTTCAGTAGTCATGAATGGATGTGAGACTTGGACCATAAAGAAAGCTGAGTGCCGAAGAATTGATGCTTTTGAACTGTGGTGTAGGAGAAAAACTCTAGAAAGTCCCTTGGACTGCAAGGAGATTAAAACAGTCCATCCTAAAGGAAATCAGTCCTGAATATTCATTGGAAGGACTGATGCTGAAGCTCCAATACTTTGGCCACCTGATGCAAAGAACTGACTCATTTGAAAAGATCCTGATGCTGGGAAAGATTGAAGGTAGGAGGAGAAGGAACGACAGAGAACAGGATGGTTGGATGGCATCACTGATTGGATGGACATGAGTTTGAGCAAGCTCCAGTGGTTGGTGATGGACAGGAAGCCTGATGTGCTGCAGTCCATGGTGTCACAAAGAGTTGGATACAACTGACCAACTGATGTGAACTGATACAAAACCAAATATATGCTATAATATCTGAAATGGAAAATTACTTCAGGGGGTCATCATCAGATTTAAGCAAGTAGAAGAAAGAATCAGCAAACTTGAGGATAGGTCACTTAAGATTATTCAATCTAAAGAAGAGAAAGAATAATGAAAAGTGAACAGAAGCTCAGAGACCTGTGGTAAACCAGCAAGCATATCAACATATTCATGATAGGAGTCCCAGAAAGATAAGTTAGATAGAAATGGACTGAAAGAATATTTGAATAAATAATGGCTGAAAACATTCCAAATTTGAAGAGAAACAATAATCTACACATCCAAGAAGCTTAATGAAATCCAAGTAGGATAAATTGAAAGAGAATCACACCTAAAGAGGTTGTAATCAGTCAAAAGATGAAGCCAAAGATAGACTCTCAAAAGCAGCAAGAGAGAAGTGATTCATCACATAAAAGGAATTCTCAGTAAAATGAAGAGCTTATATCTCATTAGAAACAATGGAGTCCAAAAGAAAGTAGGATGATATACAAAGTGCTGAAAGAAAAATGTTGCTAACAAAGAATTCTATATCCAGAAAAACAATCCCTCAAAAAATGAAGTAAAGGGTTTCCCTGGTGGCTCAGTGGTAAAGAATCCACCTGCCAATGCAGGAGATACGGGTTTGATCCCTGACCCAGGAAGATCCCACATGCTGCAGTGACTAAACCCGTGCATCAAAATTATTGAGCCTGTGCTCTAGAGTCCAGGAACCACAACTACTGAGCCTACTGAGCCCATGTGCCATAACTACTTGAAACTCACATGTTCTGGAGCCCATGCTCTGCAACCAGAGAAGCCACCACGGTGAGAAGCTCATGCACCACAACTAGAGAGTAGCCCCAGCTTGCTGCAACTAGAAAAAAGCTCTCGCAGCAATGAAGACCCAGCACAGGCAAAAATAAACAAATAAATAAAATTATTTTTAAAATGAAGTAAAAATTAAGACATTCCCAGATACACAAAAACTGAGAAAATCCAACTTTTCCAGACTTGCTGTATAAAAGATGCTACAGAGAATAATACAGGTGTTGATGAAAGGGCACTAGATAATGATGTGAATCCACATGAAGAAATAAGGAACACCAGTAGTTTGGGGTTTTTTTTTGCAACATATCTTCTCTCCCATCTGATTTAAAAGACAACTGTTGGGACTTCCCTGGTGGTCCAGTGGTTGAGACTCCACACTCCCAAAGCAGGGGGCCAGCATTCAATCCCTGCTCAGGGAACTAGATCCCATATGCTGCAGCTAAAGATCCCATGTACCACAACCAAGACTCAGCAGAGCCAAATAAATACTTTAGGGATAAAAGAGAACTGTATAAAATGATAATTATAAATCTGTGTTGATGGATAAATAGTATATGATAATTTAACTTCAGTTCAGTTCAGTCAGTCAGTCGTGTCCGGCTCTGTGACCCCGTGAACTGCAGATTGCCAGGCTTCCCTGTCCATTGCCAACTCCTGGAGCTTTCTCAAACTCATGTCCTTCGAGTCGGTAATGCCATCCAATCATCTTGTCCTCTGCTGTCCCCTTCTGCTCCTACCTTCAGTCTTTCCCAGCATCAGGGTCTCTCTTCCAATGAGTCAGTTCTTTGCATCAGGTGGCCAAAGCATTGGAGTTTCAGCTTCAGCATCAGTGTTTCCAATGAATATTCAGGACTGATTTCCTTTAGGACTGACTGGTTTCATCTCCTTGCAATCCAAGGGACTCTCAAGAGTCTTCTCCAACACCATAGCTCAAAAGCATCAATTCTTCAGCACTCAGCTTTCTTTATGTTCCAACTCTCACATTCATTCATGACTACTGGAAAAACCATAGCTTGGACTAGACAGACCTTTTTTGGCAAAGTAATGTCTCTGCTTTTTAATACGCTGTCTAAGTTTGTCATAGCTTTTCTTCCAAGGAGCGAGCATCTTTTGATTTCATGGCTACAGTCATCATCTTCAGTGATTTTGGAGCCCAAGAAAAGAAAGTCTGTAACTGTTTCCATTGTTTCCCCATTTATTTGCCATGAAGTGATGGGAGAGGGTGCCATGATCTTCGTTTTTTTAATATTGAGTCTTAAGCCAGGTTTTTCACTCTCTTCTCTCACTTTAATCAAGAGACTGTTTAGTTCCTCTTCACTTTCTGCCATAAGAGTGGTGTCATCTGCGTATCTGAGGTTATTGATATTTCTCCCGGCAATCTTGATACCAGCTTGTGCTTCCTCCAACCTGGCATTTAGCAGATGTACTCTGCAAAGAAGTTAAATAAACAGGGTGACAATATACAGCATTTACTACTCCTTTCCCAATTTGGAACCAGTCCATTGTTCCATGTCCATTTCTAACTGTTGCTTCTTGACCTGCATACAGGTTTCCCAGGAGGCAGGTAAGGTGGTCTAGTATTCCCATCTCTTGAAGAATTTTCCACAGTTTGTTGTGATCTACACAGTCAAAGGCTTTGGCATAGTCAATAAAGCAGATGTTTTTCTGGAATTCTCTTGCTTTTTCTATGATCCAATGGATGTTGGCAATTTGATCTTATAACTTACATGACAATAAAAGCATAAAGGAGAAAGGAGGGAATGGAGCTATATAAGAGCAAAGATTTTGTATACTATTGAAATTAAGTTGTATTAATCTGAATTTGATTGCTATAAACTAAAATGTTTATTATAATCCCCAGGGCAACCAATAAGAAAATAACTAAATATTTATATATATACATAGTAAAAGAAGCAAAAAGAAGATTAAAATGAATCACCAGAAAAAGTCTATTTAGCACAAAAGAAGGCAGCAATGGAGGAATAAAGGAACAAAAAGACATGTATGTATATATGTGTGTGTGTGTGTGTTTGTGTGTGTGTGTGTGTTTGTGTGTGTGTGAAAAGTTGCACAATGGCAGATACATGTGTGTGTGTCCTCAGTCACTCAGTTATGTCTGACTGTTTTCAGCCCCATGTACTGTAGTACACCAGGCTCCTCTCCCCATGGAATTTTCCAGCAAGAATACTGATCCTCCTACTCCAGAGGATCTTCCCGACCCAGGGATTGGACCCATGTCTCTTGCATCTATAAATCCTACCATATCAGTAATCACATTAAAGCAAACGGATTATACACTCTGATTAAAAGGGAGAGATCATCAAAATGGTTTAAAAATTACTTAATTCAGCTAATATGCTATATATATCAGAGTCAAAGTTAAATTCAAACAAAAATAGATTTAAAGCAAAAGAATGAAGAAAGATATACTATGCAAACAGTAACAAAAGGAGAGTTGAAATGACTATATTAATATAAAACAAAACAGACTTTAAAACAAAATTTGTTGCTAGAGATGAAGATTTTATGATAAAAGTCTCAACCCATCAATAAAATATGACAATTATAAAAATATATGCACCTAAAAGCAGAGCCCCAGAACACATGAATCAAAAACTGACAGAATTGAAGGAAAAAATAATAGTTGGAGACTTTGATACCTTACTTCCCATAATGGATAGAACAAGACAGGAGATCAACATGGAGATAGAAGACTTAACACTATAAAGCAACTAGACCTAAAGATATTTATAGAACACTCTGCCAAACAACAGCAGAATACACATTCTTCTCATGTCCATGAAACATTCTCCACATACTCTATGTTAGGTCATAGAATAAGTTCCAATAGATTTAAAAGAATTTAGATCATGCAAATTATGTTCTCTAACCACAATGAAATGAAATTAGAAATAAATAACAGAAAGAAGTTTGATGATATCTCAAATATATGAAAATTAAACAGCACACTCCTAAGTAACCAAAAGTTCAAAGGAGAAATTGCAAGGTAAACTAGAAAATGTTTTGAGATAAACAAAAGCAACACAACATACCAAAACTTATGAGGTGTAGCTAATATACTACTTAAAGAAAAATTTATAAATGAAAATGCTTTTATGTAAAACTAGTGATTTCAAATCAATAAGCTAACTTTCCAACTTAAAAAAAAAAAACAGAAAAAAAGGAGCTAAAACTAAATCTAAAGTAAGTTGAAAGAAGGAAATCATGAATGCTAGAGTTGAAATAAATAAAATAGACAGTAGAAAAATGACAAAGAAAATCAAAGAAACAAAATATTCATTCTTTGAAAAGATCAACAAAATTGTCCAAACTGTAGCTTGTCTGACCAATAAAAAAAGATGGAAATGTCAAATTACTAAAATTGAGAATGAGAGAGGGTACATTACTACCAACCCTACAGAAATAAAAATGATTATATGGTAATACTATAGATAAGTGTACTATAACAAATTGGAAACCCTAGATCAAAAATTGAACAAATATCTACAAAGGCACAAACTACTGAAACTGATTCAAGAAAATCCTAAGAAACACACACACACAAAAGCCATTAGAGATAACAATTGAGGCAATTGTAGCATACAAGGTCAATATAAAAATGTCTTCTCTATACACTTGGAATAAAAATTTTTAATGCAATTAAGAAAATGGTACTGCTCACAATAACATCAAAAATAATAAAATATTTAGTAATCAATTTAACAAAAGATGTTTAAGGTTGAACTCTCAGAATATTAAATTAAATCATGTCCTAAATAAATGGAAAGACATCTCATGTTCATGAATGAGAAGACTTCATATTGTTAAATGCTAATACTTAACAAATTGATCTTCAGATTCAACACAATCCCAACAAAATCCCAACTGTCTCTTTTGCAGAAATTGACAGGCTGATCCTAAAATTCAAATGGAAATACAAGGGCCAAGAATAGCTAAAACAATTGTGGCAGTTAATATTGTGTGTCAACTTAAGTGGTCAATAGGCTGCCCAGATAGCTGGTTAACATTATTTCTGGGTGTGTTTGTGAAGGTGTTTCTGGAAGACATTATAATGTCTGATGTTTTGTTTGAAATGATGGACTAAATAAAGCAGAAAGCTCTCTCCAACGTGGGCGGGCATTATGCAATCTGCTGAGTTCCTGAACAGAAGAAAAAGACAAAGGAAGGTCAAATTCACTTTCTGCTTAACTGCTGAGCATTGATTTCCTCCTACCTTCAGTGTTCCTGGTTCTCAGGCTTTTAGATTGGACTGCAATGGACACCACTCTCTCTCCAGCTCTCAGATCTTTGGAATCTACCACCAGCGATCCTGGGTATCCAGCTTGCAGATAGTAGATTGTGGGATTTAACCTCCACAATAATATAAGCCAATATTTATATCCTGTTAATTCTGTTTCTCTGAAGAAACCTGACCAATAAAACAATCTTGAAAAAAAATTTCTTCAAAACTTTCCAATTTCAAAACTTGCTACAAAGCTACATTAAATAAACTTTGTGTGACATACAGGTGAATAGAAAAGAATAGAGAATATAGAAATAAACTCAAAAATATATGTTTAATTAATTTTCAATTAGAGCATGAAGACCATTCAACAGGAAAGAATAGCCTTCTCAAACAAATGGTTCTGGTACAAATGGATGTCTACTTGCAAAAAAAAAAAAAAAAAAAGAATTTGGACTTCTACCTCATACCATATATAAAAAATTTCTCAAAATGGACCAAAGACCTAAATTTAAGAACTAAAACAACAAAACTCTTATAAGAAAACATAAGTGTAAAATTTCTTGAGTTTCAATTGCACAGTGGTTTTTAATATATGAAATGAAAAGGGTAAGCAACAACAAAAAAAAATAAACTAGACTTTATCCAAATAAAGGCTTCTGTGCCTCAAAGGATACTATCAAGAAAGTGAAAAGACAGCCCACAGAATAGGAGAAAATATTTGTAAATCATATATCTGATAAGAGACTATCATCCAGAGTACATAAAGAACATTTAAAAGTTAGCAATAAAAAGAAAACACAGTTTTAAGATGGGCAAAGTATTTGAACATCCATTTCTCCAAAGATGATATGTTGTTGCTGTTGTTTAGTCACTAACGCCTGTCCAACTCTATTGCAACCCTGGTTCGACTCCTGGGTCAGAAAGATCCCCTGCAGAAGAGATAGGCTACCCACTCCAGTATTCTTAGGCTTCCCTTGTGGCTCAGCTGGTAAAGAATCCACCTGCAATGCGGGAGACCTGGGTTCAATCTCTGGGTTGGGAAGATGCCCTGAAGAAGAGAAAGGCTACCCACTCCAGTATTCTGGCCTGGAGAATTCCATGAAGTGTATAGTCCATAGGGTCACAAAGAGTCAGACATGACAGAGCGACTTTCACTTCACTTCACTTATGGACTGTAGCCCACCAGGTTCCTCTGCCTATGGGATTTCCCAAGCAAGAATACTGGAGGGGGTTGCCATTTCCTTCTCCAGGAAATCTTCCCAATCCAGGGATTGAACCTGTGTCTCCTGATTGGCAGGTGTATTCTTTACCACTGAGTCATCAGGGAAGCCTTAAATTTGATACACAGGTGGCCAATAAGATATGAAAAGATGCTCAGCATTGTTAGTCATTGTGTGTTCTGTTAAGTCGCTTCAGTCGTGTCCAACTCTTTGTGACCCTATGGACTGTGGCCTGCCAGGCTTCTCTGTCCATGGGATTCTCCAGGCAAGAATACTGGAGTGGGTTGCCATGCCCCTCTCCAGGGGATCTTCCCTACCCAGGGATCAAACCTGTGTATCTTATGTCTTCTCCTACATTGGCAGTAAGGTTCTTTACCACTAGCACCACCCGGGAAGCCCATTAGTCATTCAGTTTAGTTCAGTCACTCAGTCGAGTCCAACTCTTTGTGATCCCATGGACTGCAGCATGCCAGACTTCCCTGTCCATCACCAACTCCCAGAATTTGCTCAAACTCATGTCTATCGAGTTGGTGATGCCATCCGACCATCTCATCCTCTGTCGTCACCTTCTCCTCTGGCCTTCAATCTTTCCCAGCATCAGGGTCTCTTCCAGTAAGTCAGTTCTTCACATCAGGTGGCCAAAGTATAGGAGCTTCAGCTTCATCATCACTCCTTCCAATGAATATTCAGGACTGATTTCCTTTAGGATTGACTGGTTTCATCTCCTTGCAGTCCAAGGGACTCTCAAGAGTCTTCTCCAACACCACAGTTCAAAAGCACGTGTATACCTGTGGCAGATTCATTTTGATATTTGGCAAAACTAATACAGTTATGTAAAGTCTAAAAATAAAATAAAATTAAAAAAAATAAAATCATATGATTAACATTTAAAAAAAAAAAAAACTACTTTGAAAAATAAAGTGCTGGCCTTGTTCACCGAAAAAAAAAAAAAAAAAAAAAAAAAAGCATCAATTCTTTGGTGTTCAGCCTTCTTTATGGTCCAACTTTCACAACCATACATGACTACTGGAAAAACCACAGCTCTGTCTAAATGGACCTTTGTCGGCAAGGTAATGTGTCTGCTTTTCAGTGTGATGTCTAGGTTGGTCATAACTTTTCTTCCAAGGAGCAAGCGTCTTTTAATTTCATGGCTGCAGTCACCATCTGCAGTGATTTTGGAGCCCAAGAAAAGAAAGTCTTTCACTGTTTCCATTGTGTCCCCATCTATTTGTCATGAAGTGATGTAACTGGATGCCACAATCTTCATTTTTTGAATGTTGAGTTTTAAGACAGAGTTTTCATTCTCCTCTTTCACTTTCATCAAGAGGCTCTTTAGTTCCTCTTCACTTTCTGCTGTAAGGGTGGTGTCATCTGCATATCTGAAGTTATTCATATTTCTGCATGTAATCTTGATTCCAGCTTGTGCTTCATCCATTCTGGCATTTCTCATGGTGTACTCTGCATAGAAGTTAAATAAGCAGGGTGACAATATATAGCCTTGACATACTCCTTTCCCAATTTGGAACCAGTCCATGCATTGAAGAAGGAAATGGCAACCCACTCCAGTGTTCTTGCCTAGAGAATCCCAGGGATGAGGGAGCCTGGTGGGCTGCCATCTATGGGGTCGCACAGAGTCGGACATGACTGAAGCGACTTAGAAGCAGCAGCAGCATTGTTACATGTCCATTTCTAACTGTTGCTTCTTGACCTGCATACAGATTTCTCAGGAGGCAGGTAATGTGGTCTGGTATTCCCATCTCTTGAAGAATTTTCCACAGTTTGTTGTGATCCACACATTCAAAGGCTTTGGCATAGTCAATAAAGTAGAAGTAGATGGTTTTCTGGAACTCGCTTGCTTTCTCGATGATCCAATGGATTTTGGCAATTTGATCTCCGGTTCCTCTGCCTTTTCTAAATCCAGCTTGAACATCTGGAAGTTCTCAGTTCACTTACTGTTGAAGCCTCATTTGGAGGATTTTGAGCATAACTTTGCTAGTGTGTGAGATGAGTGCAATTGTGTGGTAGTTTGTACATTCTTTGGCATTGCCTTTCTTTGGGATTGGAATGAAAACTGACCTTTTCCAGTCCGGTGGCCATTGCTGAGTTTTTCAAATTTGCCCAGCATATTGAGTGTAGCACTTTGACAGCATCATCTTTTAGGATTTGAAATAGCTCAACTGGAATTCCATCAGTGAAATGCAAATCAAAGCAGTGAGATACCAATTCACACCTACTAGGATGACTAGAATCAAAATTTCAGATAACAAATATTCAAGAGAATATGGAAAAATTGAAGCCCTCATACTTTGCTAATAGGAATGTGAAATGGTGCATCCTCTTCAGAAAACAGCCTAGCCATTCCTCAAAATGTTAAGTATAAGTGACCATTCTGCCCAACAATTCTACTCCTAGTGTAGATATCCAAGAAAATAGGAAACATATGTTCACACAAAAGCTTGTACATAAATGTTCATAGCAGCATTATTTATAATAGCCAAAATGTGGGAACAGTCCATATGTCCATCGACTGATGAATGGCTAGAAAAGAATGTGATATATACATCCAAGGGAATGTTATTCAGTCATTAAAAAGAATGAAGTACTGATATATGGTGCAACGTGGATGAACCTTAAAATATGCTAAGTGAAAGAAGCCAGTCAAAAGGACCACAAACTATATGATTTCATTTATATAAAATGTCCAGAATAGGCAAATCCATAGAGACAGAAGGTAGATTAGTGATTGCTAGGCCCTGGGGGTTTGGGAGGAAATGGGGAGTGACTGCTAATGAGTACTGAGTTTCCTTTTGGGGTGATGAAAATGTTCTGGAATTAGATAGTGCCGATATTTCTGCAACATTGTGAATATACAAAAAACACTGAATTTCACACTTCAAAGGGTGAATGTTATGGTATATTAACCATATCACAATGAAAACTGTATAAGAAAAAGAGTATGGAGAGGTTCACGTATCCTCCATTCAGTGGCTACATCTTACATAAATATAGTGCAATATGAAATCCAGGAAACTGACATGGGTACAATGCACTCATATAGTTCTATGCTATTTTATTACACATAGATTTGTGTAACCACCACCATAATCAAGACACAGAACTCTTCTATCACCATAAACATCTACATGCTCCCTCTTTAGAGTCACGCCCATCCTCCTTTATCCCACCTTCCCTAACCCCTGGCAGTCACTAATCTAACTCCCCAGCTCTGTAATTTTGTCATTTTGAGAATGTTATATAAATGGAATCACATAACATGAGACCTTTGGTATTGGATTTATCACCCAGCATAATTCCCTAGAAATTCGTCCATGCATATATTAAGAATTTATCCTTTAAAAAAAAAAAAGAATTTGTTTCTTTTGATTGCCAAGTCATATTTAATGGTATAAATGTACCAGTTTGTTAAACCACCTACCTATTTAAGGTCATTTTAGTTGTTTCCAGTTTTTTTGGCTATTACAAATAATGCTGCTGTGTATAGTAATGCAAAGGTTTTTGCATGGACAAGTTTTCATTTCTTTGGCATAAATACCCAGGAATGCAATCAATAAGTTAGCTGGTAAGTATATGTTGAGCTTTTCAAGAAGCTACCGTAATATTTTCAGAGTGACTGTACCATTACATATTTCTACCAGCAATGTATGAGATTTTGTTTATCTTCATCCTCTTCAGCGTTATTGTCACTAATTTTTATCTTAGCCATTCTAATAGATATGGAGTGGCATCTCTTATGTCTTTGGTTTGTATTTCCTAATTCTTACTGATGTTGAACATCTTTTTATGTGTTTATTTGCCATCCACATATCTTCTTCAGTGAAATGTCTCATGTCTTTTACCCAATTTCTAAATGGAGCTTTTGAATTTTGCTATTGAGTTTTGAGACTTCTTTGTATATTCTAAATAAAAATTCTTTGTTAGATATGTGGTTTGCAAATATTTTCTCCCACAACGTAACTTGTCTTTTAATCCTCTTTACAGAGACTTTTGTAGAGTAAAAGATTTTAATTTTGATGAATTCCAAATTATCCATTTGTTTTCTATAATTCAACTGTGTTTTTGCTGTTGTGTCTAAGAACTCTTCACCAAGCCTTAAATATTGCAGATTATCTTCTATGTTTTAAAAGTTTTCTAGTTTCACGTTCTACATTTAAATCTATGGTCCATTTTGAGTTAATTTTTGTGTAAGGTGTGAGGTTTAATAAAGGCTCATCTTTTTGCCTTGGAGAAGGCAATGGCACCTCACTCCAGTACTCTTGCCTGGAAAACCCCATGGACAGAGGAGCCTGGTAGGCTGCAGTCCATGGGGTCGCTAAGAGTCTGACACGACTGAGCGACTTCACTTTCACTTTTCACTTTCATGCTTTGGAGAAGGAAATGGCAACCCACTCCAGTACTCTTGCCTGGAGAATCCCAGGGACAAGGGAGCCTGGTGGGCTGCCGTCTATGGGGTCACACAGAGTCGGACACGACTGAAGTGATTTAGCAGCAGCAGCATCTTTTTGCCCATAAGTGTTCAATTACTCCAGCACCTTTCAGTTCAGTTCAGTTCAGTCACTCAGTCGTGTCAGACTCTCTGCGACCCCATGAATCACAGCACGCCAGGCCTCCCTGTCCATCACCAACTCCCGGAGTTCACCCAGACTTACATCCATCAAGTCAGTGATGCCATCCAGCCATCTCATCCTCTGTAATCCCCTTCTCCTCCTGCCCCCAATCCCTCCCAGCATCAGAGTCTTTTCCAATGAGTCAGCTCTTCGCATGAGGTGGCCAAAGTACTGGAGTTTCAGCTTTAGCATCATTCCTTCCAAAGAACACCCAGGGCTGATCTCCTTCAGAATGGACTGGTTGGATCTCCTTGCAGTCCAAGGGACTCTCAAGAGTCTTCTCCAACACCACAGTTCAAAAGCATCAATTCTTCGGTGCTCAGCCTTCTTCACAGTCCAACTCTCACATTCATACATGACCACAGGAAAAACCATAGCCTTGACTAGACGAACCTTTGTTGGCAAAGTAATGTCTCTGCTTTTGAATATGCTATCTAGGTTGGTCATAACTTTCCTTCCAAGGAGTAAGCGTCTTTTAATTTCATGGCTGCAGTCACCATCTGCAGTGATTTTGGAGCCCAGAAAAATAAAGTCTGACACTGTTTCCACTGTTTCCCCATCTATTTCCCATGAAGTGATGGGACCGGATGCCATGATCTTAGTTTTCTGAATGTTGAGCTTTAAACCAACTTTTTCACTCTCCTCTTTCACTTCCATCAAGAGGCTTTTGAGTTCTTCTTCACTTTCTGCCATAAGGGTGGTGTCATCTGCATATCTGAGGTTATTGATATTTCTCCTGGCAATCTTGATTCCAGCTTGTGTTTCTTCCAGTCCAGCGTTTCTCATGATGTACTCTGCATAGAAGTTAAAAAAGCAGGGTGACAATATACAGCCTTGACGTACTCCTTTTCCTATTTGGAACCAGTCTGTTGTTCCATGTCCAGTTCTAACTGTTGCGTCCTGACCTGCATACAGGTTTCTCAGGATGCAGGTCAGGTGGTCTGGTATTCCCATCTCTTTCAGAATTTTCCACAGTTTATTGTGATCCACACAGTCAAAGGCTTTGGCATAGTCAATAAAGCAGAAATAGATGTTTTTCTGGAACTCTTGCTTTTTCCATGATCCTTTACTAACGCATATATATGGAATTTAGAAAGATGGTAACGATAACCCTGTATGCGAGACAGCAAAAGAGACACAGATGTATAGAACAATCTTTTGGACTCTGTGGGAGAGGGATGTGGGGGATGATTTGGGAGAATGACATTGAAACATGTATAATATCATATAAGAAACATATCGCCAGTCCAGGTTCTATGCAGGATACAGGAAGCTTGGGGCTGGTTCACTGGGATGACCCAGAGGTATGGTATGGGGAGGGAGGTGGGAGGGGGGTTCAGGATTGGGAACACGTGTACACCCATGGCAGATTCATGTTGATGTATGGCAAAACCAATACAATATTCTAAATTAAAAAATAAATAAATAAAGAAGAAAAAAAAGAAAAGGTGAACTTTCCTCCATTGAACTGCTTTTGCATCTTTGTCAAAAATCACTGGCATGTATTCGTGGATCCAGTTCTCGGGTTTCTATTCTGTTCCATAGATCTATGTGTCTATTCCTCCATCAACACCTCAGTCTTGATTCCTGTCCATACATAAGTTTAAAATCAGGTAGAGTGAGTCCTCCCACTATATTCTTCTTTTTCAAAATTGCTTCGTCTATTCCAGTTCCTTGCCTTTCCATTCAGATTTTAAGGGAATCTTTTATATACCTACAAAAATGTCTTGCTGGTACTTTGATAGGAATTGTATCAAACCTGTATTTCAATTTGGAGAGAACTGACACCTTTACCATGTTGAGTCCTCTAATCTATGGACACACTGTGACTGTCCATTTATCTAGATCTTCTTTGGTTTCTTTCATGAGCATTTTTTGTAGTTTTCAACATACAAGTACTATACATCCTTTCTTACATTTATACCTAGTATTTAATTTTTGAGTGATTATAAGTAGTACAATAATTTTAGTTTCTATGTCTGTATGTTCATGAATAGTTTATAGAAATGCAATTGGAATTTTTATATGTTGATTTTGTATCCTGAGCTTCCCTGGTAGTTCAGATAGTAAAGAGTCTGCCTGCAATGTGAGAGGCCCAGTTTCGATCCCTGGGTCAGGAATATACCCTGGAGAAGGAAGTGCCAATCCACTCCAGTATTCTTGATTGGAGAATTTCACGGACACAAGTGTCTGTCAGGTTACAGTCCATGGGATCGCAAAGAGTCGAACACAACTGAGCAACTTTCACTTGCACTTTTGTATCCTGAGACCTTGACAAAGTCACTTATTAGTTGTAGAAGTTTATTTTTGTACTTTTGTTGTCCCTTGGCATTTTCTATGTCAACTGTAGTCTCACTTGCAAACAGGGACAGTTTTATTTCTTCCTTTCTAATTGACATGCTTTTTAACGTGGGCATCCTTGCCTTATTTTTGATCACAGGAGGGAAGCATTCAGCCTTTCACCATCAAGTATGATGTTAGCTGTAGAGTTTTGGTAGATGTTCCTTATCAAGTTGAAGACATTATCCTCTACTTTTAACTGTCTGAGAGTTGTTGTCATGAATGAGCATTGAGTTTTTCCAGATGCTTTTCCTGTATCAATTGACGTCACTATGTGATTTTTCTCCTTTTGCCTGTTAACATGATGAATTATATTGATTGCTGTTCAAATTTTGAGCCAGCCTTGCCTCCCTGGAATAAACCCCGCTTGGTCAAGTTATATAATGTTTAAAAACATTGCTGAATTCTATTTGCTAATATTTTGTTAAAGATTTTGTTTCCATAGTATGAAGGATATTGGTTTGTAGTTTTCTTTTTGTGCTTTCTTTGTCTGGTTTTGGTATAAAAGCAATATGGGCCATGTAAAATGAGATGGGTATGAATCTTCTATTTTCAGGAATAAATGGTACAGAATTTGGTGTTGATTTTTTTAAAATGTTTGGTAGAACCCTCCAGTACAACCATTTTGATCTGCAGACTTCATTGGGGGGAAGGTTTTCACAACAAATTCAATTTCTTTGATAAATTTGGAACCAATCAAACTATCTATTTCATATTATGTGTGTTGCTGTACTTTGTGCTTTGCTAAGAATTGGTCCATTTCATCTAAATTGTCCAACTTATTAACTTAAAGTTGTTTATAGTATTCTCTTTTTATTCTTTTGATTAGTTCAGAGTTTGTAGTAATATATTCCATATTTCATTCCTGATATAGGGTGAAAGCAGAGTTCCAACGAATAGCAAGGAGAGATAAGAAAAGCTTCCTAGGTGAACAATGCATGGAAATAGAGGAAAACAATAGAATGGGAAAGACTAGAGATCTCTGCAAGAAAATTAGAGATATCAAGGGAACATTTCATGCAAAGATGGGCACAATAAAGGACAGAAATGGTATGGACCTTACAGAAGCAGAAGAGATTAAGAAGAGGTGGCAAGAATACACAGAAGAACTATATAAAAAAGATCTTACTGATAATGTGATCACTCACCTAGAGCCAGACATCCTGGAGTGTGAAGTCAAGTGGACCATAGGAAGTATCACTACGAACAAAGCTAGTGGAGGTGATGGAATTCCAGTTGAACTATTTCAAATTCTAAAATATGATGCTATTAAAGTGCTGCACTCAATATGCCAGCAAATTTGGAAAATTCAGCAGTGGCCACAGGAATAGAAAAGATCAGTTTTCATTTCAATCCCAAATGGTGTTGTTAAAGTGCTGCACTCAATATTCCGGCAAATTTGGAAAATTCAGCAGTGGCCACAGGACTGGAAAAGGTCAGTTTTCATTCCAATCCCAAAGAAAGGCAATGCTAAAGAATGTACAAACTACCACACAATTGCACTCATCTCACATGCTAGCAAAGTAATGTTCAAAATTCTCCAAGCTAGGCTTCAACAGTACATGAATGAAGAACTTCCAGATGTTCAGGCTGGATTTAGAAAAGGCAGAGGAACCAGAGATCAATCATCAGCCAACATCTGTTGGATCATAGAAAAAGCAAGAGAGTTCCAGAAAAACATCTACTTCTGCTTCATTGACTACACCAAAGTCTTTGACTGGATCACAACAAATGTGAAAAGTCTTAAAAGAGATGGGAATACCAGACCACCTTACCTGCTTCCTGAGAAATCTGTATTCAGGTCAAGAAGCAACAGCTAGAACCGAACTTGGAACAACAGACTGGTTCCAAATTGGGAAAGGAGTACATCAAGGCTGTATATTGTCACCCTGCTTATTTAACTTCTATGCAGAGTACACCATGAGAAATGCCAGAATGGATGAAGCACAAGCTGGAATCAAGATTATATGCTGAAATATGAATAACTTCAGATATGCAGATGACACCACCCTTACAGCAGAAAGTGAAGAGGAACTAAAGAGCCTCTTGATGAAAGTGAAAGAGGAGAGGGAAAACTCTGGCTTAAAACTCAACATTCAAAAAACGAAGATTGTGACATCCAGTTACATCACTTCATGGCAAATAGATGAGGACACAATGGAAACAGTGACAGGCTTTCTTTCCTTGGGCTCCAAAATCACTGCAGATGATGACTGCAACCATGAAATTAAAATACGCTTGCTCCTGAGAAGAAAATTTATGACAAACCTAGACAGCGTATTAAAAAGCAGAGACATTACTTTGCCAAAAAAGTCCATTTAGTCAAAGCTATGGTTTTTCCAGTAGTCATGTATGGATGTGAGAGTTGGACCATAAAGAAGGCTGAACACCAAAGAATGATGCTTTTGAACTGTGGTGTTGGAGAAGACTGTTGAGAATCCCTTGGACTGCAAGGAGATGAAACCAGTCAATCCTAAAGGAAATCAGTCCTGAATATTCATTGGAAGGACTGATGCTGAAGCTGAAGCTCTGATACTTTGGCCACTTGATGTGAAGACTCATTGGAAAAGACCCTGATGCTGGGAAAGATTGAAGGCGAGTGGAAAAGGGGACAACAGAGGACGAGATAGGTGGATGGCATCACCGACTCAGTGGACATGAGTTTCAACAAACTTGGGGAGTTGGTGAAGGACAGGGAAGACTGGCCTGCTGCAGTCCATGGGGGGCCACAAAGAGTTGGACACAACTGAGTGACTGAAAAACAGCAACAATGGGGGTGATTTATGTCTTTTCTCTTTTAATCATCAGTCTTGATTAGTCAGTTTTATTGATCTTTTCAAGGAACCAGTTTTTTGTTCCATTATTTTTCTGTTTTTTTTTATCCTCAATTTTATTGTTTTCTGCTTATTTTATTATTTCTTTCCATCTGCTTGCTTTTGGATTTAGTTTGTTCTTCGTCTAATTTCTTACAGTGAGAGTTTAGATAATTGATTTAATTTTTTCTGTACTAATGTTAAGTATTTAATAGTATAAATTTCTCTCTCAGCACTGTTTTCAGCTGCATATTATAGATTTTATGTTATTTTTATTCAATTCAATCTATTGTATACTCACATAACCTCTCATCATCAACTGATGTGAACATTTTACCATTTGAGTAAAGTGTAGAAACCCTATCTCTTTTTATGTCCCTCAAAAATCCCCCATTCATCATATTGCTTTCTTTAACCTTTCCTCTACCTACTTTGAGCACTACATTAGACATTGTTATAATGTTTGCTTTAACCATCAGACATAATTTAGAAAATTCAAGAGGAAAAAGAAAAGCCATTGTATTTACCCATATTTTTACCCTTTCAATCATTCTTTCTTCTTTCCTGATTTCAATATTCCTTTTTAAAAATCATTTCTTTTACATTTTAAAAGCTTCCTTTGGTCATTCTTTATTGTAGGCCTATTAGCAGCCAATTCTCTTAGCTTCCCTTCATCTTCATTTCTGCACAATAATTTTGCCAGATATAGAACTCTGGGTTGACAGTTCTTTTCTTTCAGCTCTTGAAACTACTGTGCTACTTCCTTCTGGATTTCATGGTTTCTGATGAGAAACTCACTTCCATTTGAGTTGTTTTCTCCTGTAACTAGTGCATCATTTCTCTCCTGCTGCTTTTAATATTTTTTCTTTGCCTTTAGTTTTCAGAAGTTTGACTAGATGTGTCTTGATGTGGGTTTCTTTGGGTTTATCCCATTTGGGATTTACCCAGCTTGTTGAATTTTTGTCTAATTTGGGGGATTTAGGGGGATTGCTTTTTTTAGTAGGCTTTCAGGCCCATCTGCATTCTCCCTTCCTTTCATGACATGGATTCCAGTGACATCAATGTTAGATCTTTTGCTTTATTCCCACAGGTACCTGTACCTTTCTTCATTTTTCCCCCCAATATATTTTCTCTCCATTGTTCAGATTAGATAATTTGTATTGCTCTGTCTTCCAGTTCAATTACTTCCTTTGCCTCCTCCACTGTTTTTAAGCCCATCCATTGAATTTTTCATTTTAGTCATTGTGAGTTTCCCCTGAAAAATTTCCATTTGGTTCTATTTTATATCTTCTATTTCTTTGCTTAGACTGTATTTTTTCATTTGTTTTAAGTATATTTGTAATTCCTTGTTGAGTGATTTTTATGAAGACTGCTTTGAAACTATTGTCAGATAATTTGAGTATCTGTGTGAAGTCAGTTTTTGCATCCAAGTTTTTATTTTCTTTTCTTACTCAAGTTGAAATTTTCCTGGTTCTGGGTATGGCAGGTGATTTTTTAAAACCTGGACAACCCTGTATACGAGACAGCAAAAGAGACACTGATGTATAGAACAGTCTTTTGGACTCTGTGGGAGAGGGAGAGGGTGGGATGATTTGGGAGAATGGCATTAAAACATGTATAATATCATATATGAAATGAGTCGCCAGTCCAGGTTCGATGCAGGATACTGGATGCTTGGGGCTGGTGCACTGGGACGACGCAGAGGGATGGTACGGGGAGGGAGAAGGGAGGGGGGTTCAGGATGGGGAACACGTGTATACCTGTGGCGGATTCATGTTGATATATGGCAAAACCAATACAATATTGTAAAGTTAAAAATAAAATAAAATATATAAAAAAATAAAACCTGGACATTTTGTATATTATCCTATGGGACTCTGGATTTATTTCAATATTATTTTTTACCAGGAATCCTCTAACACTGCACTATCAGAGGAAGAAAAATCCACCTCCTTACAGCCAGGTTTCGGTAAAAATCCAGGTTTCCCATTCTGCTTCCTTTGATAACCCAAGATGGGAAGGGATGCCTCATTACTGCTAGATAGATAATCGGATTTTAGGCTCCCTACTAGACCTCTACTGTTGGTAAGAGCAAGAGAGGTCTCATTACTGCCAGGTGGGGATAAAAGTCCTGGCTCCCCACTTGGCCTTCTCTGATGCCATCCCAGCCAGAGGAGAGGGGGCAGATTAGGGTATCTTGTTTCAGTCTGGTAAGTGGATGTGGGGCTAGAGCCACAGTTATTTCTATAGTGTTAGGTTGGAGTAGAGTGGTTATTGTCTAAAAGTTTACTACTTGCTATCCTGTCCTTTTCTGGTCCCCTGGCTAGAAGAAAGCAGGCTTTTGATGAGGCTATGTTTTTAATTTTTTCTGTTGTTTTCATAGTTGTGACCATTGGTGTTTCTGATAGTTGGCTTCCCTAGCACCCAGGGAACTCAACATCGTATTTTTTCTTTGGTTCCTGAGTTCCTTAGCTGGCCTTCCTTCTTCTCTACACCTTTCAGAATCTTTTAATATTTGCTTTATATACAACAACCGGAGTTTTTAGCTGTACTTAGCAGGAGAAATCAGGAGAAGGGTTTCTATTCCTGTCATCTGAAAGAAGTCCCCCTTTATATTCGATTTAAGAAAGTACATAGGGAAAACGTGAATCTGCTCTAACTGACTTTTACAAAAGGAAAGAGGAAACAACTTACAGTCTTCTGTTCTTTAACAACAATTACTGAGTGATAAGCTTCCCTGGTAGCTCAAATGGTAAAGAATCTGCCTGCAATGCAGGAGACACGGGTTCAATCCGTGGGTTGGGAAGATCCCCTGGAGAAGGGAATGGCAACCCATTCCAGTATTCTTGCCTAGAGAATTCCGTGGGCAGACTATGGGGTCGCAAAGAGTCGGAGACGACTGAGCATCTTACACTTTCACTTTCACTGAGTGATAAATAGCTTGTAACACCCAGTGTCTTGACAAAGAGACTGAGAAGGACTAGACTCTAATTCTCAGATATGAGGATGCTAGGACAGTGATTTCAATTCCTACAGAGATAAGTTTTCTCCCACCTTCTAAAGTTGCTTCCAGCCTTTCACCTTACCCCTGCCTATCCCATTTCTGTTTGGGGAGTCTCACGGGTGTGCCCACAGACCTGGTATCTTGGCTTCCTTTATCCTGTGAGTATAGGCACAAAAGACAGTGAAAAAGTCCAGCCTAATACATCCTTCCTGGCCTTGCCCCAGGGCTACTGCTTGCGGACCCCCACCCCCAGAGGCTTTGGCTCTTGGGATCATCCTTCTTTTCCTTCTACAGCTTGTCTCTTTATTCTCAGCTCCTTTCCTGCAGGACCTCCCCCCACCTCATACTACCCACTCCCTAATGGCCCAGGGAAGCACATTCCACACTCCTTCTTGGGGCCGAGGCCAATGGAGTTGTGGCAGCTGTTCAAGAATGCAGGTTGTGTTTGTGTGTGTGTGTGTGTGAAGGGGAGGTCCTGCCTGCCTGATTGGCCTGGAACTGGTGGTGGAGGATGCCCCAAAGGTCCACAGTTTTGAGGGCTGTTGGGAGAGCTGGGGGCTGAGGCCAAAGAGAGGGCAGCAGCCTGTGGCATCTCTACCCCTAGAGCCTTTGGTCGAAGCACAGATATATATTCTCTGTCTACTTTTGTCCTAGAATTTCTGAGGCCACAACAGTCTGGAGGATGTTTGGCAAGTGTCTTTTGGGGCAAGCCCTGTGATAGGGCCCGGTTGACTAGGCTCACTGAGACCAGCTCCTTGCAGACACTGTGGCCTCAGTTTTTCCACTTGTAAAATGGGGGCAATGCTTGGAGCTTTTATGTTTTAGTTTCAGGGGCTTTTTGGAGGCCTTTTCAAGTCTATCCTGGCACATTCCCAGTTACTAAATGGTCCAATGGCCCTTTCACTGGGTAAATAACTATTATTGTGACTGTACCAAAAAGTTTTTTAAATATGAATTTGAATTTGCCACAGAAAATATACTTTAAAAATTAACCAAACACCCCACCACACATTTTTGCATGCCTTGAATTTTGGACTTGCTCATGGACCACTTAAAGGCCCTACAGAACACCACTATTCCCTGGACCACCCCTAGTGATCTGCTGTCCCAAAGGAGGCCTGTGAATGGGTGTTAGAGGGAGGTGGGGCCTGGAAAAATGGCTTGGGGAGGGTGTTTTCCTGGGACAGGGAAATGAGTCAGGGTGCAAAGAAGCAGAACTGCGGTAGAGGAAGGGCAATAGCCCTTAGGCCTGCTCAGATAAGCCTACTGGGAAATGGGCTGGGTAGTCCTGAATGGAGGTCAAACTCGGGGTGGAAGAAGGTAGCAACAGCAATGAGGGCACCAGGCTAACCTGTCTGAGAGGTGGCTCTCAAACAGAGGGAATCTCAACTGCAGAGCCTAGCTCCTCTGACAATTGCCTATGGGGAAAATAGATACCTCAAAATCTGAGCTGTGGAGGAAGCCCAGAAAAGATTTGAGGTCAGAAATTCCCCACTCTTGGAGGAAACTCCAGGTCTCCCAGAGGGGAACTAGTCACCCATCCATCCATTCATTCACCAATAATTCTATGATGTGCCCAACCCTGTGCTAGATGCCAGGGATACAATTGTGTGCAAAACATGGCCTACCCTCAAGAGACTCCCAATCTAAAGGGGAAGACAAGTAAATACTTCCAATACAGTTTGGTCAGAGAGCTGTGGGAGCTCAGTGGAGAAGATCCAACCCAGATGTGAGGTCAAGAAGTCTTCCTGAAGGAGGTGATCCATAAACTGGGAACAGAAAGATGAGATGGCATTATCCAGGAGAAGACAAAGCAGAAAGGAACAGTGGTCTCAGCAGAGGGATGTGCATGAGTAAGTTTCATGGCTTATACATATTGGCTCAGCCTGGCAGGGTTCATCATGCCCTATCCCCAGGCTTTTGGCTTACCTTATTACCTTATTGACTTACCTCTAATAACCTTATATTAGAGACCTTACTGACCCTTGATTGAACCTGATCCCACAGTAAAAGGCAGCACTGGGCCCAGGGACCTCTGGGTGCAGGTGGGATAGGGCAGAGTCTCAAAGAGAGCAGGGCCAAAGCATGCAGGGAACCATCCAAGGTGACCCTTGGCTGGGGGAAGATGTGGGCTAGAGAAAGTGATATTGCCTACCCTGGGCCAGTGTCTGCTCCTGCAAAGGTGCTTTATAGTGTTTAAAGCCCGTAGCCAGTCCCACTGTCTGTGAAACCTCTAATGGTTCTGGAGGGGGCACCTAAAGCAGGACTTACTACAGCTGGGCATGCAGGGAGCATCACAAGATGGATAATAATCACAAGATGCTTAAGATTCCTCAGAGGGAAGTGATGGGGCAGAACTTGCCCCGGGGCTGCCTCTACCTTTCACCGGAAGCCATGGTTTATGTACTCAGGAAACTCAGGGCAGGAACTGGACATGCTGTGATCATGAGGCTACAAGGAAGAACATTTTGGCTGCCTCTGGAAGCTGTAGGGAAGCTTGTTCAACCCCCTCAGAGTATACCTGGGAGAAGGAGGCTCAGAGAGAAGAAAGACCTTACCCAGGGTCATGCTGCAACCTCTGAGCTGGGGCTGGGAGTACATGCCCTGGGTTCTCTGGTTGAGTGGCCAGCTGTGGGTTACAAATGGAAGGAAATAGCAGACCCTGGCTAAGCAGCAGCCTGGAAGGCAGAGAGACTTCAGCTCAATTTCTGTCTTGGCCATTCCCTCACTGTTCGACTATGGGCCTCAGTTTCCTATTCTGGAAAATGGGGATAATAAATAGAGCTAACATTGTGGGGCTAGGAAGTCCAAAGACACCAATGGATAGGAGCTAGGTCAAGGAAGAGAGTGGTGGGAGGGAGGCTGGGCAAGATCTGGAAGCTAATCCTGGCAGGCACAACAGCTCCTCCATGGGTGCCCTCTCTGCCTTCTTATCCCCACCACAGAGAGAGGACACCACAGCTTCCCTCTAGGCCTTGTTAGCAGCACTCTCAAGACCCACATCAGTCCCTAATTTTTTTGACTAGTCCCCAACCCCAAGTTGCACTGCTCCCCACCCAGGAGCTAGGGGACCTATCTGATGATTCCAGGGCAGCTGGCCCTGGTGCTACCCTAGGGATACGTAGGCAGGGGCCACTGTCACCAACTTTCAGCTGCCCTGTTCCTTCCATCATCTCTGGGTACCTGCAGCAGAACCTCTGCCCTCAGAGACTTGCTTTTTCTGGAATCCTGCTCCTGGATTTCTGGGGTAGGCCCCCTCTCTCTCTGAATTTCAATCTCTGCTCTACAAACAGGGCCACTCTTTCCTGCATCCTCTGTGCTTTCCTTCTCATCTCAGTGCCTGCTACTGCTGCTACTGCTAAGTCACTTCAGTCATGTTCGACTCTGTACGACCCCATAGACGGCAGCCCACCAGGCTCCCCCGTCCATGGGATACTCCAGGCAAGAACACTGGAGTGGGTTGCCATTTCCTTCTCCAATGCATGAAAGTGAAAAGTGAAAGTGAAGTCTCTCAGTTGTGTCCGACTCTTAGCAACCCCATGGACTGCAGCCTACCAGGCTCCTCCATCCGTGGATTTTCCAGGCAAGAGTACTGGAGTGGGGTGCCACTGCCTTCTCCGTCAGTGCCTGCTAGGGGTCAACAATTAGTGAACATTTAATTGGAACAGCTATCATCATTTAAAGAGCCTTTTATTGGATTAGCTGGGCTTCCTGGTGGCTCAGATGGTAAAGAATCTGCCTGCAGTGCAGCAGATCTGGGTTTGATCACTGGCTCAGGAAATCCCCCAGAAAAGGGAATGGCAACCCACTCCAGCATTCTTGCCTGGAGAATTCCATGGACAGAGGAGCCTGACGGGCTACATTCCATAGAGTTGCAAAGAGTCTGACACGATTGAGTGACTAACACTTTCATTTCACTTTGCTTTCGTTGGACCAGGCATGGGACTGAGTGCTGTATCTGCCACCTGGTTTGATCCTCATGGGGCACTGTAGTGCAGTCGCAGAGGACACAGACTCTGGAATCAGACATCCAAGCTCAGCCTGAGCTGCTTCCTAGATGGATGACCTTGGGTCAAGTGACTTCACATCTCTGTCCTTCAGTGTCCCCATCTGCACAACAGAATACTGGTAATAATTACCTTGGTGGGTTGTTGAGAAGCTTAATCCAAGTAAAGCAATTCAGTAAGTACTTAGTGAGTGGAGCTATTATTCTTGCCATTTCATATGTGGGGCAACACTGGTTCCAAAAGGGTAAAGGGGATAAAATGGGGACCAGAACTCCCAGAGTTCCTGCTGCACTGTGCTCAGGGTAGGATGAGACTGAGCATCTTCTTCCCCATCCTCCAACCATCTGCCCAGAAAATGGATATCAGTCTTGTGGCTTGTTGCCAGAGGTGAAGCTTGGCTCTGAACCCCACAAGATGGGCCTTGCCCTCACCAGCTCCTTCCCCTTATCCCCTTCTCCCTAGTCCCCACAATGGCTCTTGTTCTTTCAGCAGAAGAACCATTTAGAATGGGTGCCAATGGCCTGACATGAAACGTCATCTCAGCCTCAAGGCCTCAACTCATCCACTTAGCCTCTGCCTTGCCAGCCCACCTTGCCTTCCCCTTCTGAACCACTATCATTCAATCAGCTGTTACTCTTCTCAGGAGATGTCCCTCAGCCACACGCAGTTTTGGCTCTCCCATCAGCAAGAACCATTTTGCCCCCAGCCTGCTTTGACTATCAGCTCACTGGTCGTGACACCTTCCCCTCTCTTCCTTCTCATATTCTCTAGGTTTGAAATATCTCTCCACATCCTCATAGCTAAGTTCCTTCCTCCCCACTTCTAAACCCTTCTGGGTGAATCCTCTTTCAGGCAGCCCAGAGGTGTGAGGGGTCAGAAGATGAGATGATTCCAAAGGCATCATCACTGGTTCACAAAAAGCTGCCCCCACAGCCAAAAACTGACTCAGCAAGGGCTTGCTTGACATTTGACTCTTGCCCTCTGTTTCAGGGATTGTTTCAGAATGTCAGCTCCCCAGAGGGTGGGGCTTGGCTGCTCCTAGGAGACATCCACAATGACAGCGCTGCTGTGTGTGCAGAGGCAGTGGCAATCTGGCGCCAGCTCCTGGGAATGACAGGGTCCACTCTCTGTGTCCTTGGGTGACTCAGTAGAGGTCAGGGGCATGAACTACTTGACACTTTCAAATCTCCCATCTCCCAGAGTCATCAGAATGTATGATTACTTATGAAAACTTATGATATGGCAGAAAGAAGACTAGACAGGGAGTCAGGCTGACCTGATTAAGACCTACGCCCCAGCTTACTTGGTACATTATTTGGCCATTGGAAGCCTTGATGTGAGATCATGTGTGCAAAGCACCATGCCCGGCACATTACCAGAATTATTCAATAGGTAGACTATTATTATTACTCCTCCCGCCTCCATTTCCCCACATCTCCCCCACCCTATTTGGCTCAGTCCAGATCTAGACCCCTCAGAGCAGCCCAGATGCTCCTGGGCCTGGTGGGCAGAGGGGGTGGAGGGAGTCACCACCCCGGGGAAGCTGGGCCGGGACCACAGGGCTCCATGTCACCCCCGGGCACTGAGTCAGGGACTGGGGCTTCAGCACCTGGAGTAGCCGGCTCTAGGAGCAGGAGTGGCTTGGTCTGGGGTCTGATCACCAGGCTGCCAGTCCTGGATGTGCTGCGGACTCCGTGTGTCCTTGACTGAGTCCCTGATCCTGTCTATAGTGTGGAAGCGGGGCTGGAGGTGGCTGTGCTAATGGTCTTTGAGGCACCTTTCAGCTTGGCTACTCGGTGAGCGCAAGAAGATGGAGAAACCATAGGTGGGGGAGCAAGAGCCTCCAGAGTTGACACTCCAGCAGAGGGCGATGCAGCTAGAGCCTGGCTCTGGGCCCTAGAGGGAATGAGTTACCACAGTGACCTCACAGGTGGGGCAAGCGTGGAAGCCGCCCTGTTGGCTGGCAGATCAGAGTCGGAGCCAGGGACAACCAGTGACAAATCACTCTCTTGTGTCTCTATCCAGAACAGCTTCCCCTTGGCAGGAGTGAGAGTCAACAAACAAGGCCAGGGCAGCCCCAGCCCCGTGCAGGCTGCCAGGCCCAGAGAGTGCCCCTGGGGACCCTGGGTGAACCTAGGTAGATTCTGGGCAACTGCTGAGGCACCATGCCCCCAACTTTGTCCCTCTCCCTTTAAGACCTGGCCTTCATATAAGGAAAAGCCATGCTGGGGTCTACTTCTGGTCTCTGGGCCAGGCCTGGGGATGAAGCCCATCTCTAGCCAGTGCAGACAGGGCCCAGTCCTTGTCCTCTCTCTCTTAGATGACCCTTCCAGCCAGGACCCAGAACCTGACTTTTTCTGACATTTCTGAGCCTGGATGACTCCAACCTACTGTCTGACCCCCTTGCCTTCTCTGGGCCTCCCTTTTCTTACCAATAATCTGCTGGAGGATGGTCTTGTTGAACTTCAAGGATGCTTCCTAATGTGAAATTCCAGAAGTTGGAGATTATATTCCAGGTCCTGGTTTTCTCTGCCCAGATGCCAGGAGAACACTGATCCTAAGTTGCTCTTCCACCTCTGGACTTCCAGGATAATTGCTCTGCTGCTTGCACTGGCCTCCCTCCCCAGGAAGGAGCCCTCTTTGGTCGTGAAAATTCAAACCATCTCTCACCTTTCCTAGAACCTCCTCCACTTCTGGGGGAGCCTGGGTCACTTAAGCATGTGTGTGTGCAAGCATGTGCACACCCACGTGTATTTCTACCTCTACCCACATTTGTATCTGTGCCAGGCAAGGGAAAGTCAATTCCCGACCCGCTTCTCCCGCACGGTTTGTACAAAGCAGTGACTGAAATCCACAGGCACCAGGCTGACTTTGAAACTTAGCGTTCTCAGCCTTAGTTTCCCAAGGTGTAAAAATCCTCCCTTCATAGGGTTTTATAAGGCTTCA
Source organism: Bubalus bubalis (assembly GCF_019923935.1). Classification (NCBI taxonomy): domain Eukaryota; kingdom Metazoa; phylum Chordata; class Mammalia; order Artiodactyla; family Bovidae; genus Bubalus; species Bubalus bubalis. The sequence goes on from NC_059181.1 coordinate 61,145,212, forward strand.
TTTCTCCTCTCAGGGTATGTGTATGAAAGAATTATTATGGGCCAGGCACAGCTGTAAGTGCTAGAACTAAATGAGGTAATCAGGTGAAGTGCTAACTTCCATGTGGGGCCTGTAGCAAGAGCCTGGTCAGTGTGAATTTTCTCCCTCATCCGCGTAGTAATAGCTAACAACTTCAGATCACCTACAATGTGCTAGAAGTATTTGTATTCTTATATTTCTTACAACTAGCCTTTGATGGAGGCATTATTATTACCACCTCCATATTACAGATGAGGAAACCGAAGTACAGAAAGGTGAAGTTATTGTTTCACCGTCGTGCGGCTACTAAATGGCCATCCAGCCTAAAGTTCATACTCTGGACCCCTCTAACATACTGCCTCTCCAATGAGAGCATGTAACGTCTTCTGCCATCAGGGCTAAACTCACAGCCCCACAGCCACAAGAAAGATGTATGCACTCATACGCACATCAGGCACACACACACACTTAGGCCACACATCAGTGCTCATGTTCAGTAACCTGGGCCCCACCAACGTGAAAGGACACACCCTCCACATATTTACAATGCTTCCTCCCCACCAGAGCCCAGATACACATTCCCCACTCCACGTAGCTCTGCCTCAGCCCTGCTGGACACACAAGCACACAGACACAGTCACACACACACACACACACACACACACACCACTTCCTCAGTGTTCATGCCAAGATGAGGGGGAAGAGAGGAGAAAGAACTTTATCTGCAGTTTGAGCCTGTGCAGTGGGTTCAATTGAGGTAGGCAAGGTCAGTAGGCAGAGAGGGGGGAGCTGAGGGGAATTGCCTTGACCAGAGACAAGGGGCTGGGGGAGGGAGGCAGCAGCAGCAAGAGGGAGGAGAAGGCAGAGGGGAACCAGTATCTTGATAAACCATGCAAGGCCAAAGTGGCGGGGGGGCACTATAGGGATTGAACTTGCAAGAACTTTCTCAAGCCATAAATTTTCACTAGCTGCCTGAAGTCCAGAGTCTGGAGGCCAGAGGCCGGAAACCTGAGCAAGTGAGTCCCAAGACAGCCAATCTCAGGAGCAGCAGGGTCAGGGCCTGGGCCTTGGGTGGGGGGAAGGGCATGGGGCTGCCCAACCTCTGGGCTCCAGCCCTGTTTCCTTCCGTGCTCATGGGTGAGGGTGATGCCCTGATTCAGAGACTGTTTCTAGGTTATTCGTGAGGGCCAGCTCCCTGTGCGGCTCCGTGTGCATTGGAGGATGCGGCCTCTTGTGCGTTTGTGTCGATGTGGGTGCTTGCCTGTGTGCATGGAGTAACAGAGTGGTTAAGGAACACGAGCTTCAAAGTCAGATGGGACAAGTGTCCAAGTCTGAGCTCCACAGCCTGCCAACTGCCTGACCTTGGGCACTTGAGTCACTCTCTCAGAGCCTCTGTTTCCTCATCTATAAATGGAGATCACTGTGGCTACCTTACAGGGTTGGAAGGATGAACTGATACAGTGCAGGTGACAGGCTGATTGCAGGGCCTGATACATAGTAAGTGCTCAGTAACTTTAAGAATTATTATTATATTGGACCCACCAACCCCAGCTCCACCCGCCCCGCCAACACTTCAGCCCCCAGGGCCATGGATCCTCAACTCCTGGTGAAGGTGTTTGCAACAACCAGACCCTTTCACGTTCCTGTCTTCATCAGTGGGCATGGCTGGCCGTGCCCTTCTTGCACACTCTGCCTTCCAATAGTCCACTGAGAGCCCAGTTTGTAGCTCAGGAGCCAACCTAAGGTAGTGGACACACAAGATGCATGTACACACCTGCGCGCACATCTGTCCACACTAACCTGTGCACCTCCTGGTGCAGGCGTGTTTTCACGTGTCATTGCATGGGTGCAGATACCCACACATGCTCTTAGGAATACATGCATTAGCTGGAACACACACAATGGTAATTGTGATCTTGAACAAATTGCTGCGCCTCACTTTTCTTACTTTTAGAACAGGGGCACTTGACAGGGACCTTAAGTGGATTAAAGGATGTGGAAGTGTGGGGTAACCTAGAAAGTGCTATTATTATTATCCATGCTGTCAACTGTAAAATTACCCCCAAATCCATCTTCCTGGTCCCCACTTTGCTGCCAGCACTCAAGCGCAAGCCTCATCCATGTTTCTTCTGGACCATTGCATTGGCCTCCTCACTGGGCGCCCCATTTGCACTCCTGCCACCATCAGGACACTGCCAGGTGTGCTCTTATCAACACATCACCGAGGAGACCTCCACCCCTGCTTAAAGCCTTCAGTGGTGTCCACTGTTTCTAGTTCCCCCATGTTCCAGGAAGTATTTGGTACAGAGATCCAGGCTGCCTTGTCTCCTGCTTCTGTATCTACTGTGACCTTGCACCATGATGTTGGGTAAGCCATTTTACTTTTCTGAGCCTCAGTGTCCTCATCTGAGAAATGGGGCTAATAATATGGTCGTTGAGAACATCAAATGAGCTGTAAGGCACTGAATTGGGGTTTGGCACAAAACTGTATTATTAGGACACAGGACTGATTCTAGAACCCTTCTCACTTTGACCTCTGCTGACTTTTATAGCCTCAGTTTGAATAGCACCTCCTCTAGGAGGCCACCCCTGAATCGTAGGGTAGGATAGCCTCTCAGTCCCAATCCAGGCGCAACTTATTGTTCAGTATCTGACTCCCTCACTGTTCAGGAAGCTCCAAGAGGGCAGTGCATGTGTACTCAGTCGTGTCCGACTCTTTGTGACCCCATGGGCTATAGCCCACCAGGCTCCTCTGCCCATGGAATTTTCCAGGCAAGAATACTGGAGTGAGTTGCTACTTCCTACTCCAGAGGATCCTCCCAACCCAGGGATCGAACCCATATCTCTTGAGTCAGGCAGATTTTTTACCACTAGCACCATCTGGGAAGGTAGAGTCATGGTTATTTTTGCCCATGGGTCCTGACACATAGTGGATGCCCCTTAAATCCCTGTGGAATGGATGAACTTTCTAATGTGTGTCCTGCACCCACCCTTAAAAGAGGGCGAGGGCTTCCAAGGAATAAGAGGAGGATGGGTCAAGCACAGGCTGGAGATCTGTGTTCAGGGATGGTCACATGCAAAAGGAAGCCAGGAGTTTGGTGAAGAGAGCAAGGGGTCTGGACTCGCTCCCCATCTTGACTCAAAGCTGAGATTTTTTTTTTAAATCATGACTTTCTGCCATCCATCTCATCCCACCTTCTGCAGGGAGAGGCTGGATGGCAGCTGATTAGACAAGTTCAAAGAGTCGATGCCCTGCCTGACCCTGAAATTTTTGACTAAAGGTGAGTCCTCAGATTTGCCAACCCTGAGCCTGGTTTAGGGACCAAAATACCAGAAAAGGAAGTCTTCAGAAGCAAGATAGGAGTGGAACTCACATCTCTTGAGCCTGCACTCTGTACCATGAAGAAAGCTGTGTGTGTTTGTTTTTCTCATATTGTCCTTTGGAGTTTGTGGGCCCTAAAACTCCTGCTATGCTGGCCCAGCATCTGGCATAGGTCCTACGGCCCAGAGCAGGACTGGCTCCACTTCCCATGCATTTACTCCAAGGGAAGGCCAAGTACAGACATGGAAGACTAGAGGTTGAAGAAAACTGAAGTCAAGACAAAGACACACAGGTACAAATCATGCAGAGAAGGGAAACTGACGACAGAGAAGAAAGACAGATGGGAGAGGAAGAAAGAATAAAAAGGAGAAAGGAGGGTGAGGGAATGAGAGTGACCAAGAGAGAAGGAAGTGAGAGGAAGAATCAAGTGTCTGCACATGGCCATTGCCCTTGGTCCCCTCTGGCCCCTTCTCTGCTTGTGTCCATGGTGGTGATGAGATGGCGAGGCTGAAACTTGTTCCCTCCAAATCATGGGCAGTCTGCATGCAGAGTGAAAAGAGAGGGCCAGGAATCTGAGGCCTGGAATGTCATTTCCTTTGGTCCCAGGCCTGGTGAGGCAGGCCTGTGGGCACTGGCTCGAGGCCACTTGGGGGCAGGCCCTCGTCCTCTGGCCAGCAGCAGGAGGCAGACAATGCTGCCTGGGGGAGGGCTTGCTGCCTTTACACTTTCTGCAAAAAGGAGCTCTTTTCCAGGCTTGACACAGGGCTGCCCCATGCTTCAGGATGGTGGGGGATAACATCCCCTAAGCGCCTGCTTCCAGGAGGGGGGGTGTCCAGAATGCTCAGAGATGGGAACTGGCTCCCTGCTCCTCTGAGCACCTTGGAGTGTCTTTCCACACACACTTTCTGAGCCCCTGCGCTGGGCTCGGCACTGATTTAACTGCTCCACATATAGCTCCCTTTCATTCTCAAAACCACTCACGAGAGCTTCAGTGGCTTCATTTTAGTGTTGAGGAAGTGATCCTCAGAGAGAAAAAGTGACTTTCCCACAGTCACACCTCCCGGAAACTGCTGGTGGGACTTCAGTCAAGTTCTGTCTGGTCACAGGGCTGATGACTCTAATCCCTGACCTCCTGGAGAGGAAGGGCTGAGGAGTCAGAGGTCCGATGCCTGGCAAGTCCCAAGTAATGTCTGAAAGAGTGTCAGAGCCAGAAGTGTCCTCAAGGGCAATAGGGTCCTAACCTAGTTCCTCATTTGAAAGATGGGGGAAATGGCGTATGACAGGGGAAAAGGCTTGACTTGTTAAGGGCCACAAAGCCTCATAAGTGACAGGACAGAAACTGGAACAGAGAAATAACTCAGATAGGGGCTCCACAGAGTGAGCTCAGGGATACCAGAAAAGCCTTCAACATTTTAATTTCCCAAATCCTGGCATCTGAGGCTCACTTTGATGCATTTGTGGAAGTGAATGGAACCACATATTGGGATTTGAGATTGTTCCAGAATATTCCTCCTGTATAACTGTTATATTGACCCTTGAAACCTGCCAGTCCTAGGTCCTAAGAATGAAGGGGGATCAGGTACCTGGGTCACTCACATCTCAGGCTTAAAGTGGCTCTCCAAGCTTCATTCAAGAGCAGTCACAGGGGAGCAGGAAGACCAGTTTTATCCCATGCCTCTCATCAAGGAGACAAAGGGGTGCCTGAGCATGCCTCAGTCCCCTGCCTCAGCCAGCAGTACAGTCCAGTGCTTGGTCCCCGATGACAGAGGCAGATGAACCCAAGATGGCAGTTCTAGTTGGGGCAATCCCTGCCTTATGCCTCTGGACTTGTGAGTGCTGGGTCTCCTGGGAAATTTCCTTTGACCTCCACTAATAAGGCCAAGATGTACTGAGGCCCCTGCAAAGTTTTGTCAAATGTCCCCAGTTGACCTCCCATACCCAGGGAGAGAGCTGCCCCACTGGGTGCTGGGAAAAGAGTGGGCATCAGGGCTTGCCCAGCTAAGCATCTCCCATCTCTCAGGGCCTGCCGAGGGGGAAGTTGGCACTCACAGCCACTCTGCCCCAGAGCAGAGCCCAACCAGGAGATTTTCCTGGTTAGGCCAGTCCAAGCTCACTCCGACTCTACACAGGCCTGAGGAGGTGACAACCCTATCGACCAGCTCCTCCTGGCCCCCCATTTACATCTTAATTACATTCCTTGGGAAACCGTCCAGGCCGCATTCCGCCTGGCAGGCTGCTGGGAAGACCCACAGAGCACTATGGTAACGCCAGGCTTGTTGGTCAAGCAGCAGCCGCCAGGCTGAGGAACCTCCCTTCCAGGGCCAGCCTGGATTCCTCAACCCCGCCAGCTCCTGACCGCTCCCACTTATCCATGTGCTTCTATCCCAGCACCCCCCATTCCCCTCCCATCTCCAGCCAAGCCCACAAATGTCCAATGTCCAGCTCCCTTCCTCAAAGCCTCAGACAGGGCTGCTGTATTTCTCCAAAGCCACTTTCCCGGGCACCCCCATTCAGGGCCCAGGTAGAGGAAGTGGTGGTGAAGGGTGCAGAGTCCATTGCAACCTTGGTGCTGCCTCTCGTGAGCTGTTCACCAAGAGTGCTGGGCCACAGCTGTAGCTTTCAAACTTTTTCCTTTCTTCTTTCCCTTTTTAAAAATACAGCTCTGAATTAGGACCCTAGTAAGTCAAAGAGGGTAAAAATTAAAACAAAACAATTGATCAGTTCCTCAGACTGTTTACATCTTCATAGCTTGGTAAAAAATATTTCATTTTTGGTGGAACCCTAGAAGCATCTCCATAGACCCTCCAGAGCTCCTTAGAAAATCAAGTAAAGCTTCCTTCTTCAGCATCCCTTTCCAAACCCTCCCCTAGAGAACCAATGTGCCTTCTTTTCACCTGTTCCTTTGGCTGCTCACAATCCTTTAGGAGAGATCACGGCTGGAAGGGAGGGGAGTAAAGGCTCCCCCTCTCCAGCCCCTCACCCAGCTCCATTTTTGGGCACAGAAGATGAACACACCTTAGTCTTCCTCCTTTCCCTTTTTCTATCCTACTTTCCTCCCCTCTCCCCTCTTTTTCCTCCCTTCCTCCCTTGCTTCCTATATTCATAATAAAAACCTTTCAGCAAACAAAACCTTCTGTGAAAGCCCAATGATGGACTAGGTAATGGAGGCCTTGGTTTGGTTAGAGGCAATAGAACTCTATAGTCCCACCCACTGGGCTCCCACTTGCACCCTAGAGGCCCTGGAGGCATCTTGGAGCCTCCAACGAACAGAGTGAAAACCACTGGCCTTGTCAGGTCTGGCAGTCTCTGAACAGATGCCTTTGCTTTCTCTTCTCTTGTCTCACTTTCTTCCTCACCTTGCCCCCGCTCCTACTTTCCTTCTCCCTCTCTTTTGCCTTCTCATCTCTCCTTTCCTCCCTGCCTGGCAGAGCCCCGGGTCCAGTCTGGCCCCGCTTTTCCTGCCTGGGGCAAGTGGACCCAGGCTCCATTCCAACACTGGGCAGTAATTTTGGGTCCCTAACTTGGCCAGACAGTGCTTTCCAGTCATGTGAGCAGAGGCCCTGGAGCCAGGCATTCCTGCCCAGCCCTTTCAACTGTAATCAAGGCGGGGGTGGTGGCACCAACACCAAAGGGTAGCTGGAGACGTTTTGTTGCTGTCTGGAGAGGACGAGGGAAGATCAGGAACAATATCAGGTGCAGACACATCCTGGGATAGGAAAGCCCTCCCCTCCCACTGAAGGGTGTGGGACCAGACAGTTGATGCTTCTGTGGGCTAGGATCCTGCTTAAGAAGACAGAGCCTTTCTACAGTGCCATCTTACCATGGAACTCTCCAGAAAGGACTCATGAAAAGGCCCTGTTCAGCCACAGACAGGAAAAGCAAGGGCAGTTAGGGGCTGGGTGCCAAGTCTACTCTCAACTGGATTCCAATCACCTGGATCATTGCACTTGAGGGGTTACTCTGTTCCAGGAACTGGGAGTGTGGCTGCAAACAAATAGGCACAAATCTCTACCCTCATGGAGCTGATATCCTAGTCAGGGGAGACAGATAATAAACAAAAGTGTTAGGTAGAATTGACAGAGAGTGAGAAGGATAGAGGAGGAAAATAAATCAGGGAAGGGGAATAGTGAAAGCAGGGATAGAGGAGGAGAGAGATTTGAAATAGAGTAGTCAGAGGTTTCATGGAGGTGGTAACACTGAAGGACTGAAGGAGGTAAGGGAGTGACTGATGCAGATATCTGGTGGAAGAACATTCCAGGCAGAGGGAACTTCAAGTGCAAAGGCCCTGAGGTGGTGTCACACTGGCATGTTTGAGGAGCAGCAAGGAGGTGGAACCAGCTGGATAGAGCAATGGGGAGTGTGTGTGCATGCTCAGTGACTTCAGCTGTGTCTGACTCTTTGGGACCCTATGGACTGTAACCTGCCAGACTTCTCCATCCATAGGATTCTCCAGGCAAGAATAATGGAGTGGGTTGCCACTTCCTTCTCCAGGGGATCTTCCCAACCCAAGGATCAAACCCGCATCTCTTATATTTCCTGCATTGACTGGCGAGTTCTTTACCATTAGCGCTACCTATGGTAGGCTATTCTAAGAACTTTAGCTTTTTCTCTGAGTAAGATGGGGGTCAGTGCAGGATCTGGAGGCAGGAAAGGAACATGATCTGAAGAAACCACATTAGGACATCATCTTGGCTGCTGAGCTGAGAATAGACTAGGGGCAAGGGAGAAATCTGGGATGGTGACTCAGGGGAGGGATGGTGGATGAACCAGGGAAAAAGGCTTCTGGATATGCTTGGAAAATAAAGCTAACAGGACTAGATGTGGGAGTGAGAGCCCTCTGCGTGCCAGATCCTAGATCCAAGGCATGCCCCTTCATGAGCTCACCATTGAGGGTGCGGTGGGGTGGGGGCTATGGATCCCACAGGGTGTCCCTGTGTGCAGGCGATTCCAGAGGGTTACAGAAGCCCATGGTGCAGGGGAGGTTCTCACCCTTAAATGCTAAAGGGAAAGAGACACTGATCTACAGAGGTTGGGAAATAGGTAAAATATGGTCAGAGCCCTAAAGAATATTTTGCCTCAGATAAAGGCAAAAGAGGAAAAGGGCCTGGGCTGTGGGGAGCAGCCTGATTTTTGTATCAAGGTCATATACTCCTCTTCTCTCAGAGCTGCAGGAAAATTGGAGGGCTTCAGAGCTGCTCTCCAGTAGGACTTCCTTGTGGCGCAGTCCCCCAGCCACTCCCTTATTTGTTGAGTCAGTTGAGGATCATGGATTAGCCACTCCCTGAGCTGTGCCAGGCCAGCCAGCTGGTCTCTTTTATCCCATAGGACTTACAAGACTTCCTGGGTAGCAAGACAAAAGAGAACTTACATTCCTAGGTGAGTTAGACCCTGGGGGTGTGGAGTAGACTGGGACCTGGGCCGCCACCAAAGGCGTGGCTAGTTTTCCCATCAAACCCATTCCCCAAGCCAGGCTCCTCCTTCCCTTTGCCCTGGCTACTTCAGGAGCTTGAGCACCCCAAGTCCTGGTTCTCTGGAAGGTGGGAGTGCAGGGTAGAGGGCTATGTCAAGCCAAGCCAGGGCGCGTAAGCTCCAGGGTGGCTGGAGCCTGAGCTAAGCTACCCCAGCTGAGGGACATGGGCCCCTGAGCCCTGAAAGAGGAAAGATCCAAAGTTCCCTATCTAATGTCTGGTGCAGGGCTCTATGCTTCTCAAGCCAGAGAGATACGGATGGCTCATGAGTCATACACTATTTAATCTACTGACACAGACAGCCCGTGGAACACTGCCCACTGCCCTCTGTCATCTCACTTCACATCCTTGTCAGTGAAGCAAATCAGTTATTTCAGATTCCAAAAGGTCCAGTAACAACAAAACAATAGGTGTTGCTGAGTGAGTCTCTCTGCAGAGTAAAGTGCTGGACACTTTACACACACATATTATCTCATTTAAAACCCTACTGCCAATCAATGAGGTGTGTGCTATTAGTGTGCCCATTTTAGAGATGAGAAGACACAAACTCAGAAAAGTCGAGTTCCCTGTCCAACACACAGCTTGGAAGAAGCAGAGCTGGCATTCGAAACAATCCAGGAACACATGCTCATTCTGGTTAAGGGTGAGCCCAGAGTCACAAAACCAAAGTTCCCTGGCTGCTCCTGGTGGGGAATAGTAGAGGAGGATGGGAACCCTTCTTACTGGAGCTGTCTTCCCCTCTACTCTCCCACCCACCTCACCCAGCTTCCCTCATTTTTCCCCTCTCCCATTGCTAGTTATACTGAGGTTGTAGAGGCTGAGGCAAGGGGCCCTCAGTCTTTCAGATCTAGAGATGTAAGACCTGGAGCTGAGGATCCTGGAGGGGAAATATTTTGGCTTGAAGATCCAGGGCAGACTGAGGGATTGGAGGAGAGGTGGTGTCCCAGGGAAGGAGGATCATGCTACAGGCCTGGGTGAAGCCCCCTGAAGCTACAATGAGGGTCTGACCTGGCTCCAAACCACTGTGGTCTGGCTCCTTCTTGTTAGTAAGGAATGATGAATTTGAAAAATTACTAGAACGATTGAGGGAAACAATGAATTTCCTCATCCACACTTTGGGCAGGTTTGGGGGGTAAGGAAGACTTTCTGAAGGCCCTAAGCCCCATTCCTCAAAATTCTTCTCAAAAGCCTTATGACATAGGTACTATCACTGTTTGTGTTTTTAAGAAGAGGAAACTGAGGCATAGGGATGTTTAAGAGCTTGCCCAAAGTTATGACATATGTAGCAGATCCAGAGAATCCATATAATTTCGCTCTTGGGCTTCGCTGGTAGCTCAGACAGTAAAGAATCTGCCTGCCAATGCAGGAGACGTGGGTTCAATCCCTGGATCGGGACGATCCCCTAGAGTAAGAAATGGCAACCCATTCCAGTATTCTTGCCTGGGAAACCCCATGGACAGAGGAACCTGGCAGGTTACAGTCCATGGGGTCACAAAGAGTCAAACATAATTTAGCGATTAAACAATACTACTTTTGCTCTACAGCCATCTGCTCAACCCTCTACTCTGGGGTCCAGTGAGTGACTAGCTAAAGTGTTTCCCGAGTTCTGCTGGTGGACTGAGAAACAGCAGAGTTCCATGAAACCCAGCTCTGCCACTCACTATTTATAGGTAGAATGCTGGCAAGTTATTTCATCCCTCTGAGCTTCAATTTCCCCATCTATAAAATGGGGCAATAGGACAACTCCAGCAGGGCTGTATATGAAAGTACCTCTTACTTACAACCCAGGAACAAACATTGGCTCAGTCTCAAATGGCTGGGCATTGACCGGGCTGGACTGTGGGAGCTGTTTTGTGAACTCCCCAGAGGTCTTGGTTCTCCTGTGGCCAGCACCACAGGTTGGCTGGACTGGGAGAGGTGAGGTAGCGGCTGTGGGGCTGAGGCCTGGCCTCAATCTCCTACAGATTCTGAGCTCTGAGTGGTAACCACAGCCGCAACATTGCACACCCCTGCTCTGGTCTCTGGGTACCCTTTCTAGTGCCTTAGTGATCTGCCCAGTCCTCTGAAGCCCTGAGGAAGCTCCACCTTGCCTTGGCTGCTCCCCTCAATGACTAGAGCTCAGTCTCCCAACCCCTACTGGAGTCCCACTGCCCCCTCATCACCTACCCCTGGACTCTTTGCCATTGGTGTGTCCTTCCAACTTCCCGTGGGACTGCAGCCTCCATGGCTCCCTGCAGATCCCCGTACTGACTGAGACCACAGCCTTCAGAGAGCCTGTTGGGCTCAGGAAGGACCTAGTTCTTCTCAGTAAGGCACCACACCATGAGAAAAAAGAAATAGCTTCCGACACCCAAGTACAATGGAGTGCTTAGGCCGAGCTAGAAAAGCCTTCTGCCTACCACTGGCATGCCCTCCAACCGTCCCCTTCCAGACCCAGGGGGTGGTGGTGGTGGTGGTGGTGGTGGAAAGAGTGCGTGGGGGGGAGAGCTAGGAGCTGCTCTTTGACTCTGCAGACCTGATCTAGTTCGTGCCTGGCTCCAGGAGGTAGAGGTCAAATCGCAGTCACAAAGGAGCAGAAGAGAGGAGAGAAGAGAGAGGAGGAGGAAATACGATGAGTCCAGCAGTGGAAAGCTGGGGCCAGGGCGGGCCGGGGAGGGAGGGGGAGCTGGGCCCAGGGCTATTTCTGTACAATAATACAGGGGAAGAGGGCCAAGCTGACAGGACAGTGATTAGTCTTCAGGGAGCAAAGGCGAAGACTCTGCCGGCAAGCCTGGGGCTGGAGGAGCTGGCCTGGGGCCCAGTTTGGTGGGCTGGAGCAATGATTTCAGAGGCCCGGAATCTGAGGCGAGCTGGACCCAAGGACTAGGGAGCAGGAAAGGTGGGAGCAGGGAGAGGGGAGCCAGCCATCCCCCGAGCCCCACCTCCAAGGTAGGAGGTTGGGAAGAGGGTGGGAGCTGGCCTGCTCTGACAGCCGTCTGCCACTGCAGGGTTATCTGGCTGCTGGTGGGGGCAGAGTTTCTGCAACGCACGCTTCCTGGGCTCTGGCCTGTGGGGGAGATGTCGTGAGAAAGAGCCAGGAACACAAGGCTCGGAAACCTCAGGGGAAAAGTCAAGCGTGCTCTTTCTTTCCCACGGGATTTCCAACCATGGGGCCAGGAGAGGAGGTGTGAGAGGTCAGGGAGTAGGGAGGGCTTGCAACTCATTTTTGCAGTGCTGACTCTGTGATGTGCCTCTTGTTGTACATTTCCACACTGACTCCTCCTGCACACCAGGTAAGGTGGGAACGCTCACACTTGGTTGATAGTGAGAAAACTGAGGCTCAGAGAAGTGAAGTACTTTGCCTAACATCACACAGCTAAGAAGCCCAGAGCCATATTTAGAGCCAGGTCCATCATACTCCAAAGTCCTGGCTTAGGAGACAGTTAGAGCAAAGTGAGCGGTTTTGCTATAAAGTAAGTAAGCCCTCTGTGGCAACTGGCTTTGAATCTCTCCCCTGTTCCCTGCCATCCATGTGAGCTTGGTCAAGTTACTTCTCCTCTCTTAGCCTCAGTTTGCTCATCTGTGAAGTGGCACTATGAACAGTAAATACCTCCTGATTGTTCTGAGGATTCAAGGAGTTGATATGTGTGACGTGTCTAGAACAGTGCATAGTACACAATAACTCATCTGAAAGAAGCACTATGTGAGTATTCAGCATTGCCCTCCGTGGGCACCCTTAGAGGAAGGAGTGTGAGAGAGGTGAGGGTATTGTGTGGGGGAAATACAGGGCAGAGGGTCACCCCAGTCCCTTTAGAATTGGGAGTCCTCCCACATTTGGACAATAGTATCAGGAATCTTCCAATGGGGAGCCCTTGTGACCCAGCAATTCCACTTCTGGGAATTCATCCTAAGGAAATAATGGGTCAAGAGAGCAAAGATGTATGTACCAGGATGTTCATTTCCAGGTTGCTCATTATAGTGAAAAACAGGGGCTTGCTTAAATGAATTATGGCATATTCATACACAGCAGCCATTAAAAACAATGATGTCACTCTTTAGGTATTGATATGGAAAGAGATTCCTGATACAGTTGTTAAGGGAATCAAAGTAGTTTGCCACACTGCAGGTACATGAGTTTTGGGAAAGGAGGTATTGGAGAGTCAGGATTAGGGAGAGGAACTCATTCATATTTGAAATTTGTTTACTGTGAACACTTTTTACTTTAATAATTAGAAGAAAGCAAGCAACGAAACTATTTCCATTTTTTAAAATAACCGCAAAGATTCAGAGACTTCAAGTCTCTGGGCATTTCTCTGGACATTAAGATGAGGGGTTCCCTGGGCACGAGGGATCTCCCTGCTCAGGAGCAGACCTTATGTTTCACCTGCTCCCAGCTCTCCCCGTCAAGTGGAGGGGTACAGCAAAAGGGCCTGGTGAGATCAGACAACCCTGGCATCTGTTGCTGAAACAAATTTTCAAAACTAACATGACCAACCAAGGCCAACATGACCTTGAACCTCAATTCATTCATTCATTTTTTATTGGACAAATATCTATGAAGCACCTACTATGTGGCTGGCTGAAGTGATGAAGACACAGCAGTGAATAAAATCGACAAAAATCCTTGCTCTCACAGAGCTGCTGCTTTAGTGAAGGCAGACAATAAAGACAGATAATATAGAGAGTCTATTGGATGACAATAAGTGCTCTGGAGAAAAATAAAATAGCAAATGAGAAACAAAAACATAAGGTGGGGTTGCAATTTAAAAATAGAGTGGTAAGGGAAGACTTCCTTGAAAAAGTGACATTTAAGCAAACATCTCAAGAAGACGAAATAGCAAAGCCTATGGATAGCTGGAGGAAGAGCATTTCAGGCAGAAGGAACAGCCCTGGGACTGGGGGTGGGCAGGGGGAGTGTTTGGTGTGTTGAAGTACAGAAAGGAGGCCAAGCACAGATAGCGCAGGGAATAGGAGTGGTACATGAATCTGAAGAGGGAGCTAGCAGGAAAGCAGGCAGGGCTGTGCCAAGCCAAGCTAAGGCTTTGGGTTTTACTGAGTGAAAGGGGATCCAGCAGAGGGTTTTGAACAGAGTAGTGCTAACTATTTTAACAGGATCACTTGGCTGCTGCCAGGCAAACAGGCTGCAGGAGGAAGGGTTAAGGAGGGAAACAGGGAGACCAGTGAGGACATTGTTCTGAGCCACTACAGGGCAGCCATCAAGGCAAGAGGTGATGGTGGCTCGGACCGCGGCAATGGTGCTTGTGAGGAGTGAGTGGCATCCGAGTCCCTTTCCACTCTGACAATCTAGGTCCAGATTCCCCACCAAACCCAGAATGAGCTGTGACAACCTTTCCTCTTTAGTGAGGATACACACAGTGTGTCCCAGGATCAGAATATTCTTCTTAGTTTAACCTCTCAACACCCACTTGCTCCCAGGACCTTGCCTGCCCCTCTGGCCAAGGCTAAGACTGTCGGCTCCAGGAAGGTAGGGGCTTTTGCCTGTTTGGTTCACAGCTGTACCTCCAGGGCCTACAATAGTGTTTTGCACTCATCTGGCACTGAATGAACAAGTGAGTGGTGTGGCAATCTAGAGGAGGGAGTACAGAATTTTGTTGGAGGGTGGGAGGGAGAGAGGGGTGGGGATGGGTAGGCACATCTGATCTGCCTACTCAGCCAGATCCATGGATCCCAGGATCTGGGAACCCAGGATCCCAGAACATACACACAGGTGCAGGTGGGCCTTTCCCTTCTCAGCCTGACTGATAGACTGTGAATGTTGGCCATCCCATTGCTTGGCCACTGGAAAAAGAGAACTGGCCACTTCACCTTCCTACTCAGACAGGATCACTGCCATCTTAGAAGTAGGGAAGCAAATTTAAGGGAATGTATAGAGTCAGGGTCTTCAGTGAGGAACAGGAATTAGGGACAGACAGAGTCCAAAGCTTGGGTCCATCCCAGTCGTGGAAAACCAGGAGAAACCATTTTGCCATTTTTCACCCTGCCTCTCTCTGCTCCATTCTCCCCTTCTCTACCTTTCTGGCACAATTCTCCCCCAAAAGCCTCATTCCCGTTGAGCAATAGGCCTTCTCAACCTCTCTGTCTCCCCTCTTGCTGATTATTCACCAGACTCTCCACCAGTCCCTCACTCCATTCAGTGGAGATTTCCCTAAATCTTGAAACTATCTCTAACCTTCTTTCTTAGCAACCACCTGCCTCTGCAGATACCACCACCCTCATCTCTGCAGTCTTCAGAGGGAAGGTCAGATTGGCTGTCTTTGTCAGACCATGGGCACACCATTTTCTGAGTATGGTTACACTGTGAGCCGTTTATGTGATCTGGGGCAGGTCTTACAAAGACTTGTCAAGCATATTACCAGTAAGTTAGATAAGAAATTGTATCTCACTATTGTTTTATTTTGCACTCTCCTGCTCATCAGTCATTCAGGACTTTTAGTTAAACATGGCAGACTGAATAAGTACATTTAGTACTGTTCCCTTCCTAAGTCCCACTAAAATGACAGTAAATGTATTTTGAAGAGACATTAAGTTAAAAGACTAGAGAATATCAGAGGAGACAGACAACCACAACAAAATATTGGAAATTGGCAAGCCAGATAGAAGAGAATAAGAGAAAGGGGAAACCCAACTTGGCAGTGTGGGAAGCCCAGAAATAGATTGATTTGTTCCATAAAACTCTAGAACTTTAAAAATGAGGCTCACCAGATACATCTGAAAGTCACAGTGTATCGGGACTGAAAATAAGTGGATTGGTTGAAGGTCTGTGTAAGAAAAATTAGAATTCCAAAACCCTCTTCCACATTAGCAGAACACTAGAAGTCTACTCTCCATAGAGACTGGATGTGGAGGTGCTGGCCTTGGCTGAAGATAGGGATGCATCACTGAAATGGAAAAATAAGATGATCACCTACAGTTAACAGTGAGGTCTTCCTCACTCAGCTCCAAGAACACTGGCAGTCACGATGCTACATCATTTCCCCTCCCCTACAACGGATTAGAGGCTTCTTCTCTGGGGAATCCGATATTTGAATGTTCCTTATAAAGCCCAAATAACTCAGTCTACTGTGATCAGTTGAAAAACCCTGCATTATGCACACTGGGTTGCCATTTCCTACTCCAGGGGATCTTCCTGATCCAGGGATCGAACCCTCATCTCACATTTTGTGCATTTGCAGGCAGATTCTTTACCACTAGTTCCACATTATGCACACAGAATATCAATAAACTTTTTAGTTCCTCACTCTTAAAAAATGAGCTGGTAATCAGGGATCACAAGACATTTGAGGAAATCTTTAAAGGTAGAAGACAGAAACCAAAACGAACAGATGATGAATTCAGAGAATTAGAAGCAATCCAGGGAGCAGAAAAAAGCTAAACACAAACAACCACAATTCAGTGTCATGTAACAACAAGTGAACTTTTGCTTAAGTCATATATTATCTTCTTCTTGACTACAGTTCTGCTCTTTGTTGTCTTCATTTCAGGATCTGAATCGAAGGAGCAGCTGCTATCTAGGGTGTCATCAGACTCATAACAGAGAGGAAAGCAAGATGGTAGAATCACAGAGTACCTCGAAAAACTTTTGCTGAAAAATGGGACATATCAATTTTACTCATGTTGCATTGAACAAAAGAAGTAACATGTCCAAATCTGATGTTAAAAATGCAAGAAGAACACATAGGCATGATGGACATGAGTAACAAATATTTTGTCAATACCAGAATCTATCAGAATTCATGAAACAAAAGCAATTCAGTTCAGTTCAGTCACTCAGCCGTGTCCATGGACTTTGGAACCCCAAGTACTGTAGCAGGCCAGGCTTCCTTGTCCATCACCAACTCCCAGAGCTTGCTCAAACTCATGCCCATCGAATCAGTGAGGCCATCCTACCACCTCATCCTCTGTTATGTATTTCTCCTCCTGCCTTCAATATTTCCCAGCATCAAGGTCTTTTTCAGTGAGTCAGTTCTTCGCATCAGGTGGCCAAAACATTGGAGCTTCAGCTTCATCATCAGTCCTTCCAATGAATATTCAGAACTGATTTCCTATAGGATTGACTGGTTTGATCTCCTTGCAGTTCAAGGGACTCTCAAGAGTATTCTGCAACACCACAGTTCAAAAGCATCAATTCTTCAGTGCCCAGCCTTCTTTATGGTCCAACTCTCACATCCATACATAGTGATGCAAAGGTATATCCTTTGTGAAATTTTAGTATACTTAACAAAGAGATCCTAAAAACTTCCAGGAAGAAAAAAATAAGTGCATACAAAGTCTCAAGGATCAAAACAGTATCAGACTCTTCAACCACACACCAGAAGCTAGAAAATAATTGATTAGTGTCTTTGAATTTTTTAGGGAAAATGATTTCTAACTTAGAACTTTATATTTGAACTATCAATCAAACGTGAGGCTAAAAGAAAGGCCTATTCAGAACAATAAGTTGTCAAAACATATACTTTGCATTCACCCCTTCTCAGGAAGCTAATGGATGGTCTGATCCAAAACAAGGAAGAATAAAACAAAAAGAGGTGGATCAGGAACCCAGGACCCAGGGAAGCTACCATAATAGGAAAGTACAGGTAGTCCCCAGGATGGTGGTAAAAGGGAAGTAAGTCCGTGGATAACAGGCAGCCAAGCAAGCAATGCCAGTACCACAGCAGGCTGGCTGGAATAGATCATGGAGGATTCTGGAAGAGGTGCTTCTAAGGGAAAGATGTTTGGACAGATTGAGATGAGATTTACTCTTCTGGCAGACAGTTTACCAATGTATTAGTTATAGGTACACAGAAAAATCAACCAAATGCACACCGAAATTGAGACAATTATTAATTCTGGGGAAATACAAAAATTATTTGATAAAGGGCATGTAATCATATGAGACCTCTGGGCTTATAGTTAGGTTAATGTCAGCCCTGAATATTGATATAGCTACACTGGGATGATGGGAAGAAAGGAAGTGCTTATGTGTAGCCAGGCAGATGAGAAGAGAGTGAAATCCCTGTCTTCTAGAATGAGAAGTCAATAGATGATATCTAAATCTGAAAAATCGACATGTCAGAATATAATTTAGAAATAATGGAGAAAATAGGAAAAATATTTTTCAGCTAAAAGGGATATTTGTCTCTAAGGAGTGAGAATTGGGTGTAGAAAGTACTAGGGCAGAGACATTGTGGTTTTTGTTACAAATCTTCCAAACTATGTACATTCACAAAGTATTTTTTTATATTTTATTTTCTTAATTTATTGTGAAGTTGAATATCTTTTAACATGTTTATTGGTCATATTTATAATCCTTCTTTTATAAATTCCCTGATTGTATCTTTGCCTATTTTTCTTTTGGGTGGCTTACCTTTTTAAACATTCATTTCTAAGAGTTCATTATAAATTCAGAGAAGGCAATGGCACCCCACTCCAGTACTCTGGCCTGGAAAATCCCATGGACGCAGGAGCCTGGTGGGCTGCAGCCCACGGGATCGCTAAGAGTCGGATATGACTGAGCGACTACATTCTCACTTTCATGCATTGGAGAAGGAAATGGCAACCCACTCCAGTGTTCTTGCCTGGAGAATCCCAGGGACGGGGGAGCCTGGTGGGCTGCCGTCTATGGGGTCGCACAGAGTCGGACAGGACTGAAGCGACTTAGCAGCATTATAAATTATAGATCCATACATTAGTTCATTTAACAAATATGAATTGAACACCTATTGTATTCCACACATGGTGGTAGGTGCTGGGGATACAGCTGACAGCAAGATAGGCCAAGTCTCTCATGGAGTGCACATCTTAGTGGGATCAGAGAACAAGTGAACAAACCCACAGACACGTTGCTTTCTGATAAGAGAAAGTGCTCCGAGGAAAAGGGAAGAAGGTGACAAAATGGATTGTGAAAGGTGGGTGTGGCTTCTTTGGATTGGTTGGTCTGAGAAGGTGAAATTTGAGTCATTCAGGCTTCAGGAGGATTTGGGGATAGATGTACCATTTCAGACACCAGAAATAGCAATTGTAGATGTGCTAAAGCAGAAAGAAAAAAAAAAAAAGGAGGAGTGACAGAGAAACAGGGGGAAGACCACTGTGAATAAATGTTGCCAGTCATTCCTCCAAATCTGTCACTTGTGTTTTAACTTTGTTTATATTGCCTATTGTCATCAGACAGACATCTCAGAAATTTGATGCAATCAAATGTATCAATCCTTTTCATTTACAGCTTCTGCTTTTTGTGATTTCTTTAAAAGAAAATTTTCCCACATGTCAATATTATAACCATACTTTTCAATATTTTTATAATAGCTTTATAGTTTGTGTTTTACAGTTTTGCTTTTAATTTGTCTGTAATCTAATTTTTAAGTGGTGTGAAGAAAGGATTCAATTTTTTTTTTCTTAAATGGATAGCCAATTGCCTCAATACCATTGATTGAATAGACCATTCTTTCCCTATTGATTTGAAAGGCCACCTTCGTTAAATACCAGATTACCACATACCCATGGTCGTGTTTCTGGTCTCTATTCAGTTGCTTTGTTCTACATCTCTCTCCCTGCACTAGGTCTGATTATTAGGCCAGTAATCCTGCCTGAGGCTAAATTGGCTATTCAGGGCCGTTTTCCATTCTGATTGGTCTGAGGTTATGCCATACCTATTGTTATCCATCTTGAACTAAAGCCTATGGCACACTTTTCAATCCTCAAAATGCATAAAATATTTTGATATGTGGCAAAGCAAGTCCCCCTTTTCATTGTTCTTCCCTTTCAAAATTGTCTTAGCTATTCTTGTACATTTTCTCTAACATGTGAATTTTCTAATCAATTTGTCAAGTTCTGTGAGAATTCCTGCTGGGAATTTGACTGCGATTGAATTAAATTTATGGATTAAACTGGAAAGAATTGATATCTTTACAATATTGAGTTTTCCCATCCAGGAACATGTATATATTTTCCATTTATTTAGATCTCTTTAATGTTCTTCAGTAAAATTTTATAGTGTTATTTTATACATCTGGCATGCTTCTTATTTGGTTTTTCCCTAGAGATTTTATAGTTTTGTTGCTTTTGTGAAAGAAGCCCATTTATCTCTTTTATTTCTAATTGGTGATTGCCAGGCACTATTGATTTCTTTTTAAATTAACTTCATTTTAAAACAGCTTTAGATTTATAGAAAAATTCCAAAGATACTAAAGAGAGTCTTCATATACCTCACACCTCATTTTCCCTATTTTTAACAACTTAACATGACTACAGTACATTTGTTACAATTAATAAACCAATATTAGTACATTATTATTAACTGAAGTCCAGAGTTTATTCATAATTCCTTCAGTTCAGTTCAGTTGCTCACGCTGACTCTTTGTGACCCCACGGACTGCAGCACACCAGGCTTCCCTGTCCATCACCAACTCCTGGAGCTTGCTCAAACTCATGTCCATTGAGTTGGTGATGCCATCCAACCATCTCATCCTCCGTTGACCCCTTTTCCTCCTGCCTTCAATCGTTCTCAGCATCAGGGTCTTTTCCAACGAGTCAGTTCTTCTCATCAGGTGGCCAAAAGATTGGAGCTTCAGCTTCATCATCAGTCCTTTCAATGAATATTCAAGACTGATTTCCTTTAGGATTGACTGGTTTCATTTCTTTGCAGTCCAAGGGATTCTCAGGAGTTTTCTGCAACACCACAGTTCAAAAAGCACCAATTCTTCAGTGCTCAGCCTTCTTTATGGTCCAAATTTCACATCCAAACATGACTACTGGAAAAACCATAGCTTTGACTAGACGGACCTTTGTCAGCAAGGTAATGTCTCTGCTTTTTAATATAATGTCTAGGTTGGTCATGGCTTTTCTTCCAAGGAGCAAGCATCTTTTGATTTCATGGCTGCAGTCACCAACTGCAGTGATTTTGGAGCCCCCAAAAATAAAGTCTCTCACTGTTCATTGTTTCCCCATCTATTTGCCATGAAGTGATGGGACCAGATGCCATGATCTTAGTTTTTTTGATGTTGAGTTTTAAGCCAGCTTTTCCACTCTCCTCTTTCACTTTCATCAAGAGGCTCTTTAGTTTTTCTTCGCTTTCTGCCATAAAGGTGGTATCATCTGCATATCTGAGGTTATTGGTATTTCTCCTGGCAATCTTCATTCCAGCTTGTGCTTCATCCAGCCCAGCGTTTCTCATGATGTACTCTTCATAGAAGTTAAATAAACAGGGTGACAATATACAGCCTTGACATATTCCTTTCCTGATTTGAAACCAGTCTGTTGTTTCATGTCCAGTTCTAACTGTTGCTTCTTGATATGCATACAGGTTTCTCAGGAGGCAAAGTGATCTGGTATTCCCATCTCCTTAAGAATTTTCCACAGGTTGTTGTGATCCACATAGTCAAAATCTTTGGCATAGTCGATAAAGCAGAAGTAGATTTTTTCTCGAACCTTCTTGCTTTTTCGATGATCCAGAGAATATTGGCAATTTTATCTCTGGTTCCTCTGCCTTTTCTAAATCCAGCTTGAACATCTGGAAGTTCTCAGTGCTTGTACTGTTGAAGCCTGGCTTGGAGAATTTTGAGCATTACTTTGGTAGTGTGTGAAATGAGTGCAGTTGTGCGGTAGTATGAACATTCTTTGGCATTGCCTTTCTTTGGGATTGGAAAGAAAACTGACCTTTTCTAGTCCTGTGGCCACTGCTGAGTTTTCCCAATTTGCTGGCATATTGAATGTAGCACTTTTAACAGCATCATCTTTTAGGATTTGAAATAGTTCAACTGGAATCCCATCACCTCCACTAGCTTTGTTCATAGTGATGCTTGCTAGGGCCCACCTCACTTGGCATTCCAGGATGTTTGGCTCTAAGTGAGTGAGCACACCACCATGGTTATCTGGGTCATGAAGATCTCTTTTGTATAGTTCTTCTGTGTATTCTTGCCACCCCTTCTTAATCTCTTCTGCTTCTGTTAGGTCCATACCATTTTTGTCCTTTATTGTGTCCATCTTTGCATGAAATGTTCCCTTGGTTTCTCTAAATTTCTCGAAGAGATCTCTAGTCTTTCCCATTCTATTGTTTTCCTCTATTTCTTTGCATTGATCACTGAGGAAGGCTTTCTTATCTCCTTGCTATTCTTTGGAACTCTGCATTCAAATGGGTATATCTTTCCTCCTTTGGGAGGAATAGGGCAGCCTACACTTAAAAAGTGGGCAGCTATGCTCCACTTCCTGAGGGCAGAGTACTTATGTAAAATACTTAGAATTCTTGTGCACAAGAGATTTCTCTCCTCTCCATTTATTAATTTATTCAGTCATTTTCTCTATCAGTATGGATTCATGATATTTATTTTATGTTATACTTTGAGTTATAATCTAATACTCTTTTCTTTGTTTTGTTTTATAATGATGTATTTTTAAACTTTAATTTAATTTAATTATTTATTTTGGCTGCACTGGGTCTTCTTTGCTGCACGTGGGCCTTCTCTAGCTGTGGAGTGTGGGGGCTACTCTTCGTTGCAGTGGGTGGGCTTCTCATTGTGGTGGCTTCTCTTGCTGCAGAGCAGAGGCCTGCAGGCTTCAGTAGTAGCAGCTCCTGGGCTCTAGAGCACAGTCTCAACAGTTGCGGCTTATTTGCTCTGCAGCATGTGAGATTTTCCCAGATCAGGGATTAGAAACGTGTCTCCTGCATTGGCAGGCAGATTCTTTACCACAGAGCCACCAGTGAAGCCCTCACTTTCTTTGTCTTGTTGCTCACATTTTTACTTTGTCCATTGGGCACTCTTATAGTTGGCTCCTATGCTCCCTTGACATTCCCCCCAAAATGCATGGATTATTGTTTCCTTTTTTTTTTTTTTGGTACTACCTTACTTTCTGATACTATAAGATGATCTAGGTTTATCTTGTATAATTCCTGCCCCTGCCCTAAAATCAGCCATTTTTTCAAGGACCCCTGGTTCCTTTTATTGGCACTAGGTGTGCTTGCTGCTAGGGTTTCGTTTCCCAGGTGGCAGTAATGGTAAAGAACCTGCCTGCCAATGCAGGAGACACAGGAGATGTGAGTTCGATCCCTAGGTTGGGAAGATCCCCTGGAGGAGGGCATGGCAACCCACTCCAGTATTCTTACCTGGAGAATCCCATGGACAGAGAAGCCTGGCGGCCTAACAGTCCATAGCGTCACGCAGAGTTGGACACAACTGAAGCAACTTAGCATGCACACATGTGCTTGTTGCTACCAAGGTGTCATTGCTTCTAGGCTCTCTAAGCTGACAGGACAGAAGAAGGCAGTGGCACCCCACTCCAGTACTCTTGCCTGGAAAATCCCATGGACAGAGGAGCCTGGTAGGCTGCAGTCCATGGGGTTGCTGACGGTCGGACACGACTGAGTGACTTCACTTTGACTTTTCACTTTCATGCATTGGAGAAGGAAATGGCAACCCACTCCAGTGTTCTTGCCTGGAGAATCCCAGGGATGGGGGAGCCTGATGGGCTGCCGTCTCTGGGGTCACAAAGAGTCGGACACGACTGAAGTGACTTAGCAGCAGCAACAGCATAAATATTTCTATATGTAACCATCCAGATCTATATATCAAGATAAACATGAGTTCACACTGGTGTCTTCAACTGTAATCCATTGCTACGTGGATGATTATAGCCTCCTCCTCTTGCTTATCTATAAACTCACTCCAGTAGTGAGAAACCTGGTTCCCACCACCTGCTATCCATTCACTTAACTGTTCAATTCCACTATATAGATACAGATATATATTCCCATACACTATACATGTATAGTGGTATTAGAATTGTTAACCCATATGCCCTTGTGGTGAAGATCCCCTGGAGGAGGGCATGGCAACCCACTCCAGTATTCCTACCTGGAGAATCCCATGGACAGAGGAGCCTGGCAGCCTACAGTCCATAGGGTCGCACAGAGTTGGACACGACTGAAGCAGCTTAGCATCCACACATGTGCTTGTTGCTACCAAGGTGTCATTGCTTCTAGGCTCTCTAAGCTTAATCAACTGGAGTGTAGTACTTACGTACAAGTTTTGTTTTTTTTTTTTTTGGTTTGTTTTGTTCGTTTACCTTTAGTCTTACACACTATGCTGATTTCCAAAGTTATTTTAGTCAATACCTTTTCCCCTCACTGACCTTCAGTGAGATTGTTTCATACATTTGCAATATGGTTAGATTCTGCTGTAACATTCTGCATTCCAGCCTGGGATCCTCAATCTCCTAAATGATTTCTAAATTTGCATACATTAATGTTCCCTCTTTGTGCTGTAAAGCTCTATGGGTTTTGAAAAATGTAGTTACATATCCACCACTACATATCATATAGATATTTTTACCACTAGATAGCATATTGAAAAGCAGAGACATTACTTTGCCAGCAAAGGTCCATCTAGTCAAGGCTATGGTTTTTCCAGTGGTCATGTATGGATGTGAGAGTTGGACTGTGAAGAAAGCTGAGTGCCGAAGAATTGATGCTTTTGAAGTCTCCTGGCTTCACTTACTCAACTCTTACCTTCTCCCTTTTGAGTCCCTGCCAACTACTGATCTTTTTACTCTAAGACAGTCACTATACCTTGGCCTTTTCCAGAATGTCATATAATTGTAATCATATATATGTAGTCTTTTCAGACCGGCTCCTTTCACTTAACAATATGCATTTAAACTTTACTTATGTCTTTCTGTGGCTTGATAGTTCATTTCTTTTTAGCAAAATAATATTCCATTGTCTGGATGTACCACAGTTTGTTTATTCATTCAGCTATTGAAGAACAACTTTGTTGTTTCCAGTTTGGTGCAGTTATAAATAAAGCTGCTATAAACCTCTATGTGCAAGTTTTCTGTGGGTGTAAGTTTCCAAATCAGTTAATATCTAGGAGTGCAATTGCTAGATTATACACTAAGACCACGTTTAGCTTTGTAAGAAACTGCCAAGCTATGCATTCCCAACAGCAGTATGAGTTCTTCTTGTTTCACATGCTCAACAGCAATTGGTAGAGTCAGTTAGAAAATTTTAGCTTTTCTAATAGGGGTATACTATTGTTTTAAGCAACTCCCTAATGATCAATGATGCTGAAGATGTTTTCATATGATTATTTACCATCTTTCAGTTCAGTTCAGTCGCTCAGTCATGTCTGACTCTTCGCGACCCCATGAATCGCAGCACGCCAGGCCTCCCTGTCCATCACCAACTCCCGGAGTTCACTCAGACTCACATCCATCAAGTCAGTGATGCCATCCAGCCATCTCATCCTCTGTCATTCCCTTCTCCTCCTGCACCCAATCCCTCCCAGCATCAGAGTCTTTTCCAATGAGTCAACTCTTCTCATGAGGTGGCCAAAGTATTGGAGTTTCAGCTTCAACATCAGTCCTTCCAATGAACACCCAGGGCTGATCTCCTTTAGGATGGACTGGTTAGATTTCCTTGCAGTCCAAGGGACGCTCAAGAGTCTTCTTAAACACCACAGTTCAAAAGCATCAATTCTTCGGCACTCAGCTTTCTTCACAGTCCAACTCTCACATCCATACATGACCACTGGAAAAACCATAGCCTTGACTAGACGGACCTTTGTTGGCAAAGTAACGTCTCTGCTTTTGAATGTGCTATCCAGGTTGGTCATAACTTTTCTTCCAAGGAGCAAGCGTCTTTTAATTTCATGGCTGCAGTCACCATCTGCAGTGATTTTAGATCTTCTTTAATGAAGGTGTGTATTCAAATTGTTCACCCATTTTTAATTGGTTTGTTTTCTTATTTTTGCATTTTGAGTTGTTTGTGTATTTTGGATACAAGCCCTTTATCAGATATGTGTTTTGCAGATGTTTTCTCCCAACCTATGACTTATCTTTGGGTTCTTCTAAAAGTGTCTTTCACAGAGTACATGTTTTTAATTTTAATAAAGCATAACACATTAATTTTTTTCTTTCATGGATTGTGTTTTTGGTTTGTGATTGTATCTATTAATAAAAACTCACCACAAATTGAAGGTCATCTGGATTTTCTCCTATGTTTTCTTCTAAAGGTTTTAGTTTTGTGTTTTACGTTTAGGTCTATGACCCATTTTGAATTAATTTTTGTGAAAGCCGTAAGGTCTGTGTTGAGACTTTTTGTTGTTATTATTGCTGTTTGTTTTCTTTTGTTTTATTGCTTTTGGCTCCCCAATGGTTCTAAGAGCATCTATTGAAAAGACTACCTTTTATTCACTGAACTGTTTTGTTCCTTTGTCAAAGATCAACTTACAATGTTTGCTTTAGTCTATATCCTGACTCCCTATTCTATTCATCTGTGCATCTATTCTTTTACCAATATCATACTATCTTCATCACTGTAGCTTTATATAGTCAGTATTAAAGTTGGGCTGTGTGAGACTTCCAGCTTTGCTCTTCTTCAGTATTGTGTTGGCCATTGCAGGTCTTTGCCTTTCCACATAAGCATTAGAATCAGTTTGTGAATACAAAATATTTTGCAGGGATTTTGAGATTGTGATAAATTTATAGATCAGATTAGGAAGAATTCACATTTTACAATATTGAGTCTTCCAATCAACAAACACAGAGTATCTCTTTAAGATCTTTGATGTCTTTCATCAGTTTTATAATTTTTCACATACAGATTGCATACATGTTATATTTCTAAATATTTCATTTTGGGGGTGATATTGTAAATAGTATTTTTTACTTCAAATTCCATGAAAGCAATTGACATTTGTATATTCACTTTGTATCCCCAAATTTTACCATACTCAGTAGTTTTGGGAGGTTTTTTTTTGCCTATTATTTGGGAAGTTTTACACAGACAATTATGTCATCTGTGAACAAGGACAGTTTTATTTCTTCCTTCTCAGTCTTTATACTTATTTCTTTTTCAAGTGTTATTGCACGAGCTAGGACTTCCAGTATGATGTTGAATAAAAAGTAGTGAGAGAGAATATCCTTGCCTTATTCCCAGTCTTAAGGGGAAAGCATCTACAGTTGACCCTTAAACAATGTGGGGTTTAGGGGCACTGACCCCATACAGTTGAAAGTTTGCATGTAACTTTATAATCAGCCTTCCAGACTCACAGTTCTGCACCCATAGAATCAACTGATCCCAGATTGTGTAGTACTGTAGTAATATTTATTGAAAAAAATCCACATATAAGTGCATCTGCAGAGTTCAAACCCATGTTTTTCAAGAGTCAGCTATAGTTTTTCACCATTAAATATAATGCTTACTATAGATATTTGAAGATGTTCTTTATCAAGTTTAGGGAGTTCACCTCTATTCCTGGTTTATTGACAGTTTTTTTTAATTACAAATGAGCAATGGATTTTGTCAGCTATTTTTTCTGAATCAATTGATACAATCATTTTTTTCTTTAGTTTATTGATATAGTAAGATTACATTGATTGAATTTTGAACCAGGTTGCATAACTGGAATAAATCATATTTGATCATGTGTTGAGGTCACAAAGGGTTGGACACAACTGAGTGACTGAGCAAAAATAATTTCTTTTATATACTATTAGATTCAATTTGCTAATATTTAGGATTTTTGCATCTTGTTTATGATAGACATTGCTCTTAAGTTTCCCTTTCTTGTAATGGCTTTATCCAGTTTTGGTCTTAGATAGCACATGCCTCACTGAATGAGAATAGAATGTACCCTTTGCTTCTATTTTCTGGAAGATATTGTAGAGAATTAGTATAATTTCTCCCTTAAATGTTTGGTGGAATTCACCAGTGAAACCATTTGGGCTGGATGCTTTCTTTTGGGGAAGGTTATTAATTACAGATTCAATTTAAAAAATAAATATAGGACCATTCAGATGAACTATTTCTCCTCGTGTAAGTTTTGGTAGCTTGTATTTTTCAAGGAATTGTTCTATTTCACGCAAGTCATCAAATCTGTGGACATAGAGTTCTTCAAAGTATTTCTTTTTTATACTTTCAATGTCCATGAGATCAGCAGTGATAACCCCTCTTTCAACTCTGATATTTGTAACTTTGTGTTTTCTCTCTGTTTTTCATGTTAGCCTGACTAGACATTTAGCAATTTGATTGATATTTTCAAAGGACCAATTATTGTTTTCTATTTTTCAATTTCATTAATTTCTGCTCCAATTTTTATTATTTCTATTCTGCTCTCTAGAATTGTTCCTCTTTTTTTTTCTAGTTCCTAAGGTGAAAGCTTAGATTCTAAATTTTAGAATTTTTTCTTTTCTACTATATGCATTGAAAGCTGTACATTTTCCTATAACCAAAAATGATGATGGTGGGTACCCTTGTCTTATTCTTGATTTTGATAAGAAAGCTTCTAATAATTAACCACTATGTGTGATTGTTGCTATAAATTTTTGGTTTCATATAGTTTTCTGAGAGTTTTATTTTAATAAGAAATGAGTATTCAATTTTATAACTTAAAAAATCTATTAAAATAATAGTATAATTAATTACCTTTTAATATGACAATATACTGAATTACTTGATACATATTTCTCATGTTGATCAGCATTGGGAGATGGGTTCAAAGTCTAGCTTTTCCTCAACTTACTAGCTGTGGATTAACATAATCTCTATATTCCTCAGTTTTCCAGCTGATAGATGCTACTTCATACATTTATTATGCAGAAAATATAAATATATGAATTTATTTCACATAAGATATATTATATAAGGAAACTAGAACCCAGAACAGATCTTAGTACATATTAAATACTAAATACTATTAAAAATTAGTACTTTCTTGGTGGTAAATCTTATATGCTTATGATTCATTTAACATGCTGTTAGATTTTGTTAAATATTTATTTATGACTTCTTCATTGGTGTGATTAGCCATAATATTCCTTGCACATCTTGTTTTGTCCACCTTCAGTTATCAGCATTATGCTAACTGCCTATAGTGAATTGGATAGCTATCCATCTTTTTCTAGCTCAGAAACAGTTTATATAATGAAGAACATCATCTGGGCCCATTGTCTTTATTTGTATTAGCTATATATTGCTGTATAGTAAATTATCTCAAAACTTAGTGGCTCAAAACAACAGACATCTATCATTTCACAGTTTTTATAGATCAGGAAATCAGATACAGCTTCGCTAGATACCTATGGTTCAGGGTTTCTCACAATGTGCAGTCAAGATATTGACTGTACGTTCCTCACTGATGTTGGCGAGAGGATTTCCTCAGTTTTTTGTCATGTGAACCTCTCCACAGGGCAGCTTGCTCCATAGCAACTTGCTTCATTAAGGCCAGCAAGGAAAAACCAGAGAGTGCCAGCAAGATAGAAGTGATCTAATCTTTTTCTAACTTAATCCTGGAAGTGACACCCCCATTACTTTTGCCACAATCTATTTACTAAAATCAAGTCACAAGGTCCAGCCAACACTCAAGGAAAGGAATTTAAGCAAAGGTGTGAATAGGAGCACGTAGAGATTATTGTGGGCCATTTTAGAAGCTATCTACCACTTTTATAGGTAGATCTTTGACTGTCTTTTCAATTCCTTCTATGGTTGTCAGTTTTATTTATGATTTCTTAGCAAGTGATTTCATCTAGGTTTTCAAAATTTATTTGTAAAATAAAACAGTTTTCTCTGGAGCTGAAGTTCATTCCTATTATTACTTCTTGTGTCTTCCCTCTTTTTTTTTTTATCAGAAAGAACATTTATCTATTTCATTGATCATTTCAAAGAACCAATTTTTATTAATTGTTCAACTATTATTTGCATTTTCTTCCATTGATTTCTACTTTTATCTTTATTAATTCCTTCTTTTTACTTTTGTTTAGCTTATTTGTATTTTTTTTTCTTAGCTCTTAAAAGCTTAATTTACTTATCTTCAATATTTCTTGTTCTTTAAATAAATGCATTTAAGACCTTGCATTTTCCTCCAAGTACTACTTTGGTTACACCTCACTGGTTTTTATATACTTTCATATTGTATTAATTTGTAATTTTCAATCTGATTTTGTCTTTGACCAGATTCAGTTCAGTTCAGTCCCTCATTTGTGTCTGACTCTTTGTGACCCCATGGACTGCACTATGCCAGGCTTCCCTGTCCATCACCAACTCCCGGAGCTTGCTCAAACTCATGTCCATCAAGTCGGTGATGCTATCCAACCATCTCATCCTCTGTCGGCCCCTTCTCCTCCCACCTTCAATCTTTCCCAGCATTAGGGTCTTTTTCAACAAGTCAGTTCTTTGCATCAGGTGGCCAAAGTATTGGAGTTTCAGCTTCAGCATCAGTCCTCCCAATGAATATTCAGGACTGATTTCCTTTAGGATTGACTGGTTTGATTTCCTTGTAGTCCAAGGGACTCTCAAGAGAGAGTCTTCTCCAACACCACAATTCAAAAGCATCAGTTCTTCGGTGCTCAACTTTTTTATAGTCCAACTCTCACATCCATATAGCTTTGACTAGATGGACTTTTGTTGGCAAAGTAACGTCTCTGCTTTTTTTTTTTTTTAATTTAATTTTATTTTTAAACTTTACATAATTGTATTAGTTTTGCCAAATATCAAAATGAATCCACCACAGGTATACTTGAAACATGTAAAATATCATGTATGAAACAAGTTGCCAGTCCAGGTTCGATGCACAATACTGGATACTTGGGGCTGGTGCACTGGGACGACCCAGAGGGATGGTATGGGGAGGGAGGAGGGAGGAGGGTTCAGGATGGGGAACACATGTATACCTGTCTCTGCTTTTTAATATACTGTCTAGGTTGGTCGTCATGGCTTTTCTTCCAAGGGGCAAGTGTCTTTTAATTTCATGGTGGCAGTCACTATCTGCAGTGATTTTGGAGCCCCCCAAAATAAAGTCTCTCACTGTTTGCACTGACCAGATTAGAAGAGTGTTTTTCCCCTTTTATTTCCAAGGGCATAGATTTCAAACCATTATTTTGTTGTTAAGTGTAATTTTAGGACTTCCTAGATGGTGCTAGTGATAAAGAACTTGCCTGTCAATATGGAAGACTTAAGAGACTCGGGTTCAGTCCCTGGGCTGGGAAGGTCTCCTGGAGAAAGGCATGGCAACCCACTCCAGTTTTCTTGTCTTGAGAATCCCATGAACAGAGGAACCTGGTTGGCTACATGTCCATAGCATCACAAAGAGTTGGTCAAGACTGAAGGGACTTAGCACACACACACAAGTGTACTTTTATTGCCTCTGCAGTTAATATGATTTTTACTACTTGGAATTTGTTGGGATTTCCCTTTGGGCTTAATATATCATCCATTTTTAAAGTTTTCAATATGCATTTGAAGAGTGTGTGCATTTTGTTCATTAGAACAAGCATATATATGTTCAAGTTGGTTAATTGTATTATTTAAATCTTGGATGGCCTTATTCAGTTAGTAGGTTAGTAAATCAGTTAGCACCCAATGTGACAATTTCTGCAGAAGTCGGGTTTTTTACACTACAATTGTGGACTTGCTGATCTCCATTTTAAACCCATGTTGTAAAGTCTTGCAGTTAAATCTTTGTGGTAGCCTGTACCTATCATCAATAAAATATCCTTTACCTTTTAAAGTGCTTTTTGCATTGAATTTTGTTTTGTCTGACATTAATATTGGAATATCTGTATTCCTTTTAATGGCTCTTGTCTAGTTTTCAGTTCTTTTACTTTCAAACTTTTTGTGTTAATTTTTTTTTACTTATGTCTTATAGATGGTTTAAAATGTATACATTATCAATACACATACTAAAACAAACACATTTTCTATCAACATTTTGCATTAATCTGTATCTCTAGTCTCCCTCTAAACAAGGAGAGAAATACAGTATACATTTTCTTACCTCTGCTCCCTCTTTGCCATCCACTGCCCATGCTGCCACACTAATCACTTCTTGCATTGATATCTTCTTTTACACATCGACTGATTTCTTTGCTCATTGCTTCTTACACCCTACTTGTGTAGGTGTCTCAAAGTGATATATATCCACTATTGATTATTTCAGAGAGGATTTGTGACTAATAAAATTTCTGAGTGCTTAATCAAGAAAATGCCTTTGTTTCACCTTCTTCATGGTCTCTTTGTATTGGTCAAGTATGTTCCAAAATGCAAACATTTCTTAAAATACATAGTATATTTCATTTCTGGGTTTCCCTGGTGGCTCAGTGGAGAAGAATCTGCCTGCTAATATAGAAGATGCAGGTTCAATCCCTGGGTTGAGAAGATCCCCTGGAAAAGGAAATGGCAACCCACTCCAGTATTCTTGTCTGGGAAATGCAATGGACAGAAGAGCTTGGTGAGCTACAATCCATGGGGTTATGAAAGAGTTAGACATGACTTAGTGACTAAAAAGCAACAATATTTCATTTCTAGAAGTATGGGATATGAGAAGGAGTCCATTAGGTATACTCAGTCCACCATTTTACTCTCTCCATTACCCCAGGTCCCTGTGGACCAAGGCTGGGAAAACTACCCTTCTACCATCTCTTTCTTTGCTTCCCTGTCCCCACCAGGAAGACTGATCAATTATCAGGACATTGACGGGGCAACCAATCAATGGGTCATGCCACTATGCAGTACAGTAGGAATAAAGATGTCAATTACTCTTCTTTTTCTCTTTTGCCCATGTGGTTGGAGCCATGTGCTAGCTTAGGGATAGCTTTTGATCAGATATTACTTTTTGTCTCTTTCCTGAAGCCAATAGGAGTGAGCTAAGAGCCGAGGTTCAGGTTTGGCCTTGCAGTAGGAAGAGATCTCTCAAGACTCTAGCATAGAGTCCATATGATCCAACCCGATGCACCAGGGCTTGCACTGAGGTTTGAGGCCCAAAGCTCAGCTAACCATGAAGTGCTACTTTGCTTTTCTTTGTTATTGTTCTATGTGGATATATCTCCCCCTAGAAACCTTGTGGGGAGGGCTGACTTTAGTCTGGGATAATATTTTGGTGTTCTCAGGTCTCTTGACCACAAGAGAACATTAATTGCTCTATATTTCCAATAATAGCTTCATGGTAATATTATTACAGTTCCATTCTTTAAAAATATAAAGAGTAAAACTGAGTATGCCTTCGGTGAAGAAGACATAGGTGTCAATTTCAATGTGCCAAAGCCCCTGGGTTACCGTGTCAGTTTGTAGAGGCTATGGACTACACAGCTGTGGGGCACTCCCTTATTGTCATAGACTGTATGAATGACACCCCCTGGAATTGTGCACCACAACCCTATGAGGTGTCCCCACTCAGCCCTGCCCCAGCTGCCTTTAATGACGTTTGCCAACTCCTTTGCTCTTAATAATCATCCAGCAAATGTCTGCTGTCCTAACATTCCAAGTCTTGTCTTGTCATGGTGCCTTATCCAACACTCATTTGATTATACCTATCAGCAATTTGACACCAGTTTCAGTTAAACCTGAGGTGTAGGTGGCAAACATGCCCCAAACTATAGATGGAAAATGGAGAAACCAGTGTTCAAAGCCGGGTCTATCTGGTTCCAAAGCTTATACTCTGCTACTACATGCAAAGGGCCGGAGGAATGCTGGCAAAATGGCTGAGGTGTTATACTAGCCTGTAAAGGGCATGCTTATCCCAGACTCATTTATTCATTCAATTCCCCTAAGTCTCTACCTGGCAATCACATAAGATCTCTTCCAAATCCACCATTTGGTGATATAGGATATTTCCAGTCTCTCTTA
The DNA here is from genome assembly GCF_019923935.1 of Bubalus bubalis. Lineage (NCBI taxonomy): Eukaryota > Metazoa > Chordata > Mammalia > Artiodactyla > Bovidae > Bubalus > Bubalus bubalis. The sequence goes on from NC_059181.1 coordinate 61,178,609, forward strand.
TATTAGTTAGGTCCTTTTTGGTTGCAAATGAGATCATGCTAGTTCACATAAATGAAAAGTATAAGAATATGCTGGTGTCTGGTCAGTCAAGGCTAGATCCCAGGCTCAGATGAAGCCTTTTCCATGTCTTGGAAGCCCATTTCTCCCTGTAGGTATCATTCGCAGGCAGACTCTTCTCAAAAGGGCTCCTGAAACTCTAGGCTTATATCCTCTGGTTGATCAATTCCCAGAGTCTCTTTCCTTATATTTTCATCAAAGGTTCCAGGGAAGATTTGTATTGGCCAAGTTTGGGTCACATAACTGCATAAATCAATCGCTTTGTTCAGTGTAATGGAATGCTCTGATTGGCTAGGGCTGGGTCATCTGTCAACCTTTGAAGATGACTCACATGAACTTACTATGTGGGAGGGGTGGGTTTCCTAAGGAATGTGGTGTGCTGTTTTTAGAAGAGAAGGAATGGATGCTGAGCAGGTAGAGACAATGGTCTTCTGCATTTCTCATGTTACAGATAAAAAAATTGAGACTCAGAGAAGGGTAGGCACTAACCCATGACTCAGTAGCCTTTCTATCAAGCAAGTGATAAATGACTTTAGCAGGCCAGGAGTTATGAGAAGCTACCTTCTGCTTCTGTCCTTGCATAAGAGATGCTAAGACATCTCTGGTGGCAATTTTGAAGTTTTCAAAGTCAATGACCCTGTGTACGAGACAGCAAAAGAGACACTGATGTATAGAACAGTCTTATGGACTCTGTGGGAGAGGGAGAGGGTGGGAAGATTTGGGAGAATGGCATTGAAACATGTAAAATATCATGTATGAAATGAGTTGCCAGTCCAGGTTCGATGCACGATACTGGATGCTTGGGGCTGGTGCACTGGGACGACCCAGAGGGATGGAATGGGGAGGGAGGAGGGAGGAGGGTTCAGGATGGGGAACACATGTATACCTGTGGCGGATTCATTTTGATATTTGGCAAAACTAATACAGTTATGTAAAGTTTAAAAATAAAATAAAATTAAAAAAAAAAAAACAAAGTCAATGGAAGTTATAGGTCTGGCAGGGTTGCCAATGTGGACTGTAGAAAAACACTGTTGGTTGGAAATCAAAATACCTGGATTCTAGTCCTAGCCCCGCCACTAATTTGCTGAGTGAACTTGAACAAGTCCATTACTCACTCTAGGCCTCAGTTTCTCCATCTGTAAACTGAGAAGTTTAGACTGAGTGGTCTGAAAAACATATTGTAAATTGATGCTTTTGTTCCACTATTGAGGAGGGAGGGAGAGAAGGCAGAAGGCCGAGAGGGAGTCCCTCCTCTCCATCCGGAACCATGTGGAATTTCTGCAGTGCAGACATTTAACCTGACTTTAATTTGAGTTGAAATGTCTGATATTTTTGATAGTAATAACATGCCCTGGATGGGATGGGGGGAGCAAGGCCCCCTGAAAAGAACACCAAAAATCCTTCTAGGTTCCTCCTCTTGAAGCACTGCCTCTCAATGAAATAGGTGTTCCTGCGGAGCTGGGGTCAGAGGAATCCATCCTGTACTGGCAGGCAGCCATGCTGGCTGCATGGCAGGCTTTTGGCACCTCCTTCGTTCAGCCTGCCCTATCCTGCCCTACTAGGCCTGTTGGCTGGCTTCAGGCTGGGCCAGGAGCAGTAGAACACTAGGGTGAGAGCCAGATAGTGGGTGGTGCGTGAGGTGCCACCCGAGGTGTCAGGCACATGTCCTGGCAGAGTGGAAGAGAGAGGCAGTGTGACCACATGTATGTGTAGGGATGGGGAGCAGAGCGGGGAGTGTCGGTAGGACAATAGCCATGATGGCCTCTACTAGATGTGATGGTCTTTCCCTAGATTTCCACCCCCTGCCCTGAACTGGATCCATCTTTCCACACAAGCGTCTCCTCCCCAGTGGGAGGTCCCATCAGTCACCATCCCATCATTTCCTGCTGTGACACAGATGTTTCAATTCCCTCTGCCACAAAATAAGTCCTAGCCCAGTGAGGTGTGGGGAGGGAGGGGGGTCACTCCTTCAGCAGAGGATGCAGCTAAAATTTCCCAACTCTTTTCACCACGGGGCCAAGCTCACTGCATGTTAAGCAATGCAAGTGGCAGTCCTGCCTTGTGTCTAACTTTGCCCCCTCATACTGTATTTATTCACCACTGGAGCAAGCCGCTGGGCATGAGCCACTACATAAATAGTGCCCGGAGTCAGTGACTAAGTGGCACCCTTGCTGCCCCTCGTCTAGGTTTCCCATCTCACCCCCGGCCTGTTTCCCCGCCTTAATGATGCTTCTGTGATGGGGTGATGAGTGGGCACCAGAGAGCCCATGCTGACCAAACCAGCCCAGAGCAGGCAGCCTTCCAATTACCCACAGCACTCAGGCGAGGGGCAGGCGGGGGCTGGGGAGAGAGGGCTTTCTTCCCCCCTTTAAATATATAAATTTAAGCAAGGAAACAGATTTCACTTTCAATCTTCCTTCCAAGAGATTGTTATAAACAAAAGCAGGTCTGGGGGAGGAGGAGGAGGGGAAGAGAGGAAAATGATTTGGGAGATTAAGGAGGCGGCCACGACAGCGTCCCCTTTTAAACCTCAATAAGGTTGTTTTTCTTGGTCGTTTTTTCCTCCTTCCCTCTCCAGCCAGCGTTACTTAAAAGGAACATTATGTTATCACAAATCAGATTTCCAAACATCATCTCCAGGTCACTGTGAACAGCTCAGCAATTTGGCTACAGATTCCTGTATAAGGCGTCCCCTTTAACCTCAAACTCAGGAGGGAGCTGCCCCCATTGCAAATGCTGGAGAAGCCCTCTGGGTTGAGAAAGGAGAGAGGATAGAAGCAGGGCCTGCAGGAATGGAGTGGGGGAGGCTCCTATGCCTTCAGGGAAGAAAGTGCAGCTCACCGCGGGAGCACCACTCACTCCTAGGCTACTCCACCTCCGTATGCCTTAAGAGGGTAGCTGGGGGGTGCATCTTGCTGCCTCTTGGAGGACATCCCTGACTCTGCTGGATGGGGGGCTGGACCCTGGTGGAGTAATGTGGGTTTCATTTTTCCTCTGCCACAAACTTGGGGCTTATCGATGCCACGGAGCTGCCAGGGGAGATTAAAGTCAAGGCTGGCGCCCTAGTTCCAGTGTGTGGTGAGAGACCACAAATATTCCAGCTGGGCTGGTGCGGGCCAGGGTGAGGGAAGGGTGAGGCTGAAGGGGTGGAGCAGCCGAAGGGCTTCTGGAAGAGTGATGTTACCCCCGTGGTCTATTCCCTCTGGTCAGGTACAAGGCCAGACTTCACCCTCAGTCTTACACTTCCCTCTCAATATCGGGCAAAAGTGGATGTGTAGAGGAAAGAAAAGGCAGGCAAGGAGGTGTCTGAGGTATATAGATCTGAGTTGGAGCCATAGCAGGAAGGATTAGGGCTTGTCACAAAGGATTCCCATACAGTCAACCTTTGGAATCAATGGAGGAATTTTTCTCGCAAAGAATCGAGGTGAACCAGTGACCTGCAAAGAGCTGGGGATCTTGGCATCTAACCAAATGAAAATAGCTGAGTCACAATAATTGGGACTGTGATCCCAGCCTGTTCTTTACATCCTCCACTGCCATAGAACTGAGGGAGCCAAGCAGAGAAGTTTAAACTCCAGGTCCTCAAGCCAAAACATTCTCTGATGGATCCTGAGTCCGTTAACACTTGAGCACTTCCCAATAGCCCTGGGGTGCAAGACGTTGGACCTCCATTTTGCAGATAGAAAAATGAGGTCTAAAGAAAAAGTGACTCATGAGGACTGCTCAGGGACTCAGTTGCAGACCGGGGACTGAGACCTCTGACCCTCACTGCCAAGCTCTTTCCCTTGGCCCTTGCCATTCCAGATAGACCTTTGCAGCCCAGCCCTTGTTCAAATGACTTCCTAAATGAAGCAGGTGACAGAGCAGGCCCAGGAGTGGCCCTCCAGCTTTGAATAAGGTAGAGGCTGTGGGCTCACCAAAAGACAAACAATGGTCTTTACAATATGGAACCCAAAGGAAGAACTCCAAGGGCAAGGCCAAAACTAAGTCAGAGAGCTGGCAGAGGGTCTGCCTCACACTGCAGAGAGGAAGCCAGACATGGCTGTAGACAGAGGGTCAGTCCAGGGATGGGAGAACCTTCCTCAGTGACACTTCTGTGCCTGGAGAGTCAGAGAACTGAATCCACCGGGCCCAGGTGGCAAGGCCCTTGGTGCTTCCAGAGTCACTCTGTGACTTTGGGTTGAGAGGAGCCAAGGAGTCATAGCCAGTAAAGAGCCTCTACCTCCAGAGCATGGTCATTCCATGCCCCAAATGGTGGCCTAGGGGCCATATCCAGTGCAGGTAAAGGAAAGCTAGTTCACACCTACCACAGGCCAAGCCCTTGGGCATCATCATCCTGTCTGTTCTTGCCAACAGTCCTGTGAGGTGGAGATTTTGATGTCCATTTAGTTATGAGAAATTCAGGCTTTACTTGTAAAGTAAGGGGCTTGGCCAATAACATAGCACTGAGGCTGGTTTTGAACTCACCTCTGTCTCATCAAGGCCTCTGCTCTTTCTGCTAAGCTGTGACTTTAAGGCTGTGGTCTGAGACTCCCTCAAGGGTCAGGGAGCCCAGGGAACCCTCAGTTTGAGGGTTCTGGACCTTTAGTCCTCCAGATTCCCCATGGGAGGGCCCTCAGACTCTGACCACAGAGAGTGGAGCTGGGGTGCAGGCAGGGCCAGACACCAGCAGTGTCTGTTGGGGGGTCTAGTTGGGAACGTCCCCTTGTTACTTCTCCCCACCCCACAGCCGTCTCCAGACTCCTCCTTCCTCCTCAGTTCCCTAGCTCTCCCTCCAGAGTGCTTAGACTAAGCACCTCAAGAAAACTCTGTCCCAGGAGAGGGGCACTGAAAGGGTACTCTGCTTTGTTCCTCAGGTGACCGACTCCTGGGCATCTTGCCTGGCCGCCATACTGCCACATTCCTTTGGGAGGAGGGTTGCCGGCAGCCTTGGGTTGATGGATGCTCCCCCCGCCGCCCCGCCACCAGGCCACTGTAGCCATCAGAGTGGAGTCTGCAGAGGCCTCTCCCTCACTTGCTTTATTTATTTTGGCCCATGGACGATGAAGCCCGGATCTGAGGGGAGGATGGAGAGGCCATTTCCAATATTTCCTCCCGGCCTCTCCACGCCCCTGAGATGCCCCTTAGTACCCGGGAGGAGAGAGCAGAGGTCGATGGTCTGAAAACAATGACTTTAAGCTGGGGGAGGGTGGGTGAAGGGGAGGAAGGGAGAGGGAAACCTCAGGACCCATAGGCTTTGTTGTGGGGTCAAAGTTAACAAATGCCACCCTCAGAGGGGGGCGGTGCAGGCTGGTGGGGAGGGCCAAGTGTTCGGACCTCAGAGCTTCAGCAGAGCCCACCCCAGCCCCAGCCTCAGCCAGCTATGGGTAGGTGGGAGAAGGTGATGTTCCCCCTCCCAGGGTCAAAAACTGCTCAGCCAGGCAGAACTGTGCACCCTGGGAATCAGTGTAGAGGGTCCTCTGTTCGGGCCAGGAGGAACAGGGGTCCTGTGGCCTGCCTGGAGTTGCAGGAAGCTCCAGGCTTGCATTTCAATTGTCTGTTTGCCTCAGTAGGGCAGCCCCAAACCACGGAGCTCCCAGCCACCCCCCTCGCCTCATTGTTTGCACTGCTAGAATCCCTGTATCCAGTTATCATGTCCCCCACCACACCCAGTGCTGTCCTTCAGCCAAGCCACACACATGGAACTGCTTTCATCTCTCTTGTCAGCTGGGCCTGCCCTTTCCCAAGGGCTCAGGGACTTTGCTTCTCTGAATTTCCTCCAATTTGTCTCCATCACCCTCATGTTCAGGGACATTCAGCTACACAGTGGTCTCAAAGGAGAGGAGTAGTTTGGGGGCTGCAGTGGGCTTGCCTGTTCCCCAGGCTCCACTAACATCAAGGAGGAGAAACATTTCCTGTGTGTCTCAGCCTCTCTCCTTCCTTGTAGGCTCTGCAGGGGCCTGGGGTGGTGGGGGAGGGGGGATGGAGGGAGATGTCATCTTGGTTCAGTCAACAAATGTCTCTGAGCGGTTCTGATATGAGACCAAAGCGGGTCTGTCTGGGTTCCTGCCTTTGAGGGTCTGGCAGACCAGTAAAGAGGGTCACATTACTAAATAATAGCAATAACACTGTGACCACGCTCGCTCTGTGGCAGGCAATTTTCCTAAGCAATGCACACCAATTAATCATTTCCTCCTCATGAGGGCCCTGTATGGCAGTAACTATAACTGTTTCCATTTTATACATGAAGAAACTGAGGCTGGAAGAGGTTATGCAAATTGTTCTAGGAACTAGGAAATGTCCGAGCTGGGGTTCCATACCCAGGGAGGCTGATTCCAGGGCCTGTGATCTTAACTGCTACACTAAACCTGACCAGAGGAGAAGGCAATGGCACCCCACTCCAGTACTCTTGCCTGGAAAATCCCATGAACGGAGGAGCCTGGTGGGCTGCAGTCCATGGGGTCGCTAAGAGTCGGACACCACTGAGCGACTTCACTTTCACTTTTCACTTTCATGCACTGGAGAAGGAAATGGCAACCCACTCCAGTGTTCTTGCCTGGAGAATCCCAGGGACAGGGGAGCCTGGTGGGCTGCCATCTATGGGGTCGCACAGAGTCAGACACAACTGAAGCAACTTAGCAGCAGCAGCAGCAGCAAACCTGAGCTGAAAGCTCAGCAAAGGTTTAGAGGAGAGACAGGTTTTTCCAACAGGTTGGCTCTGGGAAAACCTACTGGAGGAAGAGGTATTTTCAAAAGCCTTGCAAGGAACTTGAACAGGCAGAGAGGTGAGAGGGCATTCCAGGTGAAGGTAATAGTAGAAGCAAGGAACAGGGAATAGGATATTGAAAGTCAGGTTCAGGGAAGGCAAAGGACTCAGCCTGGCAAGGACTGAGGGCAATTAGGAAGCAAGGCTGGGCAGACAATGGGTCCTCTAGATGGTCAGCTTCAAGGAAGGACAGAACTGGATTAGAGCTTGCTTTGAAACCTCACCGAGGCTGCAGGGAGAGGCCACCATACTTGTCAGGCAGGAGATGAATGATCCTGCTCTACTCTGCGGTGGTGGCAGTGGGGATGGCATGGGCGTGTTAAGAGATGGCAGAGATAATGGATTGACAGGTCTTGGTCCCTAAATTGATGCCAGGTGTGGGGCAGAGTGAGGAGGCCACTGAGGGTGCAAGACACTGTGGGTAGGGAACAGCTGGATGGAATGGTTTGGGACATGGAGTCTTTGGTGTCTCTGGGGAATCAAGTAAAATCTCCTATTTGGGAGGACAAGATAAGTCCTTTATGGCTCAAGTGTAGCATTCATGACTGAAGATGGGGGGATGGTCCTGGAAGAAAGCCTGGAGCTCTGAGTACCAGGTTAATCAGTTAGGACTTGACTCTGTAGGCAACAGGGAGCCCTTGAAGGGTTTTGAGCAGGGAGTGATATAATCAGATTTGCATTTTAGGAAGATTTCTCTGGTGATATTATCAATATTATTTATATTGAGGACAGGTAATGAGGAGAGGCTTATCAGGGAGGAGGCCTGAGGGGGGGAAACAGGCACAGAAATGAGGGTACAGATGTGAGACATTTTGATGGTAGCATGGGTGGGACTGGGAGAGGGAAAGCAAAGTACAAGGGTGAGCGACAGAACCCCTGCATCAAGACACAAGCACACAGGTGCCCAGGCTGAGGCTGGGAGGAATGAGTGGTTGGCAATGAGGGGAGAGGGGAGAGTGAAGCCTCTTGCGCTTGTTTGTTTACCTGGGGGCCCTGGCCATAGGCCTTTGTTTGAGGACAGGAGAACTGTTTCCAAAGGCAGCACTTCCCTGCTGCCATAGCTTTTAAATTTTCAAGGCCAGACACACACACACACACACACACACACACACACACACACACACACTTGCCACAAGCCTGGGCTCAGCAGCTGGGCCACCAGGATACTGGCCAGTGCTTCCCAAAGACGGGAGAATTGTCCAGGCTCTGTTTCTAAAGGAATTCCTGGCTTGTAAAACACCAGAAAGGAGGGGGAGAAGGAGCCCATGTATCCCTGGGCAGGGCCCAGCATTTCAGGGGGGCATACTAGGGAGAGGGGCCAGCGAAGGGAGACAGGGCCAAATGGAGGGAGGGACTCTGTAAAGGAGCCAGGGGCTGGCTGGGGAGCAAGGCCAGGAAGGGGGGCACAGGTGGGTGGGGACCAGGAATCCAGAATTGAGGAGGCCTGGGCATGGCAGCCAGCAGGCTGGAAGCTGCCTCTGGTCCTCAGGCCTATGCCATGGGCCTTCCCCAGAGTCAGAGAAACACTGGCTCAGGTGTTAGGTTAGCTTAGGTGTTAGGTTAGGTCTCCAGAGTGCCCCACGACACATGGGGCCATGACCGTGGCTAGCACATCCTCCATGCAGACATAGACTGAGATCATCTCAGAGCTGAAAGGACATTGGCAGATGCTTGTGTCCAGTCCCAACATATGACAGCTGAGGAATTAGGGGGCTCAGAGAAGAGAAACAGCTGTCCAAGGCTATACAGAAAGGCAGTGACCGAATTGGAACCACAACCCAGACTTTAACACCTGGGCCATGGCTTTCTGGCACAAAGGTCTGCCTCCTAAAGAAAGGAGATGACAATGAGATAAAGATATGCTGGGACTCCTCTGCTACCACATGAAGAGAAATCTTTCTCTTATCTGCTGGAAAACCAGAGGACAGAGGGCAGACTGCAGCAGCAGTAATTGCCAGAGCAATTAGACTTTGGTGATCCTTGGAGGAACTGGATGTGGGAAACTTGAGGCAAGGGTGGACAGAGGCTGTGAGGTAATTCTGGGGGAGTCGAAAGCAAGTATTGGCAGCCATTGAGAGAAACTGGTGTACCAAACTGGAAGATGTCAGGATACCTGACTATAGGTTGGGTAACTGTTGGGAATAGCTATTAACTGGAGAAGAGGAGAGGGCAGGGGACATGGACAGGGAGAGAAAAACAACTAGGAGCCGTGGGAAGATAGACACTTGTTCCGGGCAGTAGCTGTAAAGGGACCATATGAGGTTAGGTCTCCAGAGCACTGAGTTTGATCTGAACTTGAGAAAACTGCCCAAAGATTCAGATGGAAAAACTCTGGCTCCTCAGAGGCTGGTAAAGTGGGAGGAAAACACTAGGCAGCCCCACTCTTAGAGACTGTCTTTCGAACAGTGGCTTCTGAGATGGAAGTTTTGAATTTGGCTGGATGGGCAGGTCGCAGCATCACTACATCCTCTTGGGCTCTGACAGACGGGAGGCTGCAGTCAAGGTTAATTGCCCGTGCCCTCTTTGGTGCATAGACGTGAAACTGCCATGCACTTTGCACACAGGAGCTGTCTTACTTATGCTTGAGGGAAGACCTGCATACTCTCTGGATAGGAAGAAACCTCCAAGCCATAGTGTCAGAGGATGTAATGCCTCCAGGCTCCTTCTAGCCAGGAGCCCAGGGGCCTGGCTTGGGCCAAACTACACAGACCCCTCGCTGACTCGGCATCCTAGACCCCATTTATGCCATCCATGCCACACAGTGGGGGATTTTTTACCTGCCCCAATGAAAGCCCTGGCTAAAGAGTACCCTAGCCTCCTCTGCCACTCTCCTTTACAAAATGGTCCCTGCCCAGGGGACTTTCTAGCCATTTTGTTACTCTTAGAGCAAGTTCTGTGCTGTAACTCATGACCATTCTTCCACCCAGACCCTAATACAGTCTTTTCCTATTTTGTCCTGGATTTGGCTCCAAGCCTCTGCAGTAAGCCCATCACCAAGACCCTTCCTCTGCCTGAAGAGGGTTCTCTTAAGCATTCCGTACCCTCTCTGCTAAAGTCCCTCTTTCTGATGGCTCAATGCATACAGGAGGCATTGATGCAAGCTAGTTGATGGTATAACAGAGACAGAAATAATAAGGCTGACAAGACATGGAAGCAATCTAAATGCCCATTGACAGATGAATGGGTAAAGAAGATGTGGTACATATATACAATGGAATATTACTCAGTCATAAAAAGAATGAAATACTGCCATTTACAGAAACATGGCTAGGCCTAGAGATTATCATACGAAGTTAAATAAATCAGACAGAGACAAATAAAATATGCTATCACTTGAACATGGAATCTGAAAAAATGATACAAATGAACCTATTTACAAAACAAAAACAGACTTACACACATAGAAAACAAACTTAAAGTTACCAAAGGGGAAAGGAGAGGAAGGATAAATTAGGAGTTTGGGATTAAAATATACATGCATGCATGCTTGCTAAGTCACTTCAATCATGTCTGACTCTTTGTGACCCTACGGACTGTAGCCCACCTGGCTTTTCTGTCCGTGGGATTGTCCAGGCAAGAATACTGGAGTGGATTGCCATGCCCTCCTCCAGGGAATCTTCTCAACCCAGGGATCGAACACGCATCTCTTATGTCTCCTGCATTGGCAGATGGGTTCTTTACCACTAGCACCACCTGGGAAGCCCTAATGTATAAATACTACTATATATAAAAGATACACTTTACTATATGTAACCAACAAGGACCTACTGTATAACCGAGGGAACTATGCTCAATATCTTATAATAAACTATAATGGGAAAGAATCACTTTGCTGTGCACTTGAAACTAACAAAATATTGTAAATCAACTATATTTCAATAAATTAAAATGAAAATAATGAGGCTATCTTCTGATCCCCAGCTCCTGAATGCTGGCAGCCAGAAGTTTTCCAAGGTGCCAAGTGGTGGCCAACTCGCTTGGCCTTGGCATATCTGTGGTCCCTGAGGGTGGCAGTGGTTAAACCTGATCTCCAAGATGATGGTGTGGGGCACATGGCAAGAGGGGGAGAACAGGCTACAGAACAATGTGCCATCTTCTGGTGATGGGCAGAAGTAAAGATAGGTCTCCCTTGCCTCTGAAACTTTGTTTGCAGGTCGCCAAGACTATCCCAAGGTTATACTCATAGGTAGAGGTGACTGCAAGCCAGTTACTCATCTGATTTGAAGAAGCATCCAGTGTTTTGGAAGAAATAACAATATGACCTTGTCTTTCTCCTTCCTTCTCTCCTTCTCACTTTATCTGTCCTCTAATCCTTTATGTGGAAATTTTCTGACCTTTCTCCAAAGAGGGGTACAGGGCGCCAAGGTAGGCTAGGAAAGTAAATGGGACAGATCTGTTCTTCTTGTGGGCTTTCTGGTGGCTCAGACAGTAAAGAATCTGCTTTCAATGCAGGAGACCCAGGTTCAATTGCTGGGTCAGGAAGATCTCCTGGAGGAGGACATGGCAACCCGTTCCGGTATTCTTGGCTGGGAAATCCCATGGACAGAGGAGCCTGGCAGATTGCTGTCCCTGGGGTCACAGAGAATCAGACACAACTGAGCAACTAACACTTTCCTTGGCTGCCCCATGGAGCCCCAGGATTGAGGCAGAGGCAGTTGATGGAGATCTCTCTGCCTTCCTAGAGGAAATGTTTACAAACCTAACCCCATCTCAAATGCAATGGAGGTGACTACCTGGATCCTGGTGAAGGCAGGGAAGAGAACACCATGCTAGTTTGCGTGAGTATGCACATGTCCAGAAGCAGAGGGATAGAGTCAGGGGCACTCCAGGTCACCTGTCAGGCCCAATCTGGACCAGGGCACTTTCAGTGCCAGCTTCAGCCACTTGGGTGCTACCTTGGGATTCTGAGCTCAGGAAAGTTCTCCAGAAACAGAATCCCATCCAATCCTCTTCCCCCAATATTGACAATGGTAGAAAACTTTCTTTCAGCCAAATATTTCTGTACTGACAAAGCCCTCCCAAGGTTATCTTGTTTAACCCCCAAGCTCCAGCCTGGAAATCTTTTCTCTCAACCTGGTAGCTGCGCCCCTTCTTGCCATGCTTATGCATCTGGTCTCAAGAAAGGCCCTGTGAGTCACCGTGCTCCAGTGGCACTGGTCTTGGGCAGCTTGCCTCAGCCACCCTCACAAGATGCTCAGTAGCCATGAGTGCTGACTTCCGAGAGTAGGGCGGGAAACCCTCTGGGGACAGTGAGGAAGTAGCTACATGGTATAGCCAGAGGGGCATCTGGGGCCCAGGGCCTCTTTCCTGCTGAAGATTACCTCAGAGTAGGGCCTTTAAGGCTCCTGGGAACTGCCCTTGCTTTTCTGGCAGTTTGCCTGCATCTCAATTTCTAAGCAGAACCCGAGGCCTGGCCTCAGGAACAACCCGAGTTCCAGCTCAAGGCCTTCTGAGAGCTGCAGAGTGAAGCAGCCCCAATCAGCCTTTGGCTGCTTCACTTCCTGCAGGTGGAAAAATCATCCTATTTATCCCCAAAAGGATTTGTCTACTCAAACAACAAACAGACACAGAAACACACATGGAATCATAGACACATGTGCAAAAGACAGATCCAAGGTGTACACAGAGCCTTTCTTTCTCTCTCTGTCCTTCTAACTTGGTCTCTCTGCCTCTGTGGCTTTCTTTCTCTTTGTATCTCTGTCTATCTCTGCCTCTGTTTCTCCCTCGACCCCTTTCTCACTCTTTCTCTCTCTCAGCCTTTCCCAAAGCCCCCTTTTTCCTGCACTACAGCATTTATCAAAGCAACCTGACCTCATGTTGTAAAAATATACAGCATGGAACGAAATCCGCCTTAAACCCTCTTCTAAATATATTAAAATAATAGGAATTCTCATCTGCCTGATTGAATTTGCTGCTTGATAAATGAAGCATGCCAGGTCCTTCTGGGTCCAGTCTGGGGCAGGGAGGGGCTGGGATTCCCTGCTTGACTCCTCTTTCCTGGCGAACAGCTCAGTTCCCTTGGGTGGGTGGGGCTGGGGTGAGGGAGTGGGGGCTGCATTCTAGCCAAGAGGTCTTGGGCGGCCACCCCAGCCAGCAGCCAGCACGGTCCACTGAGCGAGTGCAAACACCCGGCCTCTTCTGGCCCACACTGCGCCTCATCTCGCCTGGGAAGTCGTGAGCCTCTTCCCTCCTCCAGTCAGCACCCAAGCTCTCGAGCCATCCTGTAGTCACTCCTAGTCTCCATTAACATTGCCTTCCATGGCCCAAGAGACTAGCAGCTCTTTGAGCTCAGGGGACATCCTTCTTGTCTGCTGTATCACCAGGATCTCAGAGAGCTAGGTTCAGAATAGAAGCTTAGGGAAACATTTGTTCCATGACCAAATTTGCTCATTCATTCAACCAATATTTATTGAACCCCTAGTATGTACCCAGCACACTGATCCAAGCACCGGGAACCCAACAGAAAACCATACAGACATCAAACCCCTGCCATCATGTAGATGCTATTTTAAGAATATGTGATTAATAATAATGAACTGACACACTCATAGCTAGCTACAGAATGCAACTGCTGCCCTGGATTAGACTCCCCCCAAGGCCTCCTACTCCCCAGCACAGCAAACACCCGGACTTGCTGAATCTTAGACTCAGCTTTTCATACTATGGCTCCTAACTTATCCTCACTAGCTCAGGGACTGGATATGAGGCTGCTGGCTCCCTGGGGCAACATTGTGCAGGCAGAGAAGGGGAAGGGCCTGGCACAAGCTTTCCATCTTCCATTAGGATGGAGGCTGGGAAGTGAGCCTGGCTCTCAGTGAAGATAGCTTCCAAGTGGGCAAGTTTTGGTGCGAGTAGAAACTCAGTCAGCAGTGAGTCTTGAGGTTCCAAGAGGAAATAACCATTGGATATCAATCAGATGGGGAACACTGCTGCAGGGAGTCTGCTATAGGTATATCTAGTGCCTGGGAAGGAAATGGCAACCCACTCCAGTGTTCTTGCCTGGAGAATCCCGGGCACAGAGAAGCCTAGTGGGCTGCCGTCTATGGGGTTGCACAGAGTCAGACATGACTGAAGCGACTTAGCAGCAGCAGCAGCAGCAGCAGCAGTGCCTGGGAAAAGAGCAGTCATCATCTAGGGAGGGGCCCCAGGGTTGGTAAGAGCAGAGTTGCACTGATAAATGTTCAACAACTTGCACACTTGGAGGGAGAAAAGCCCTGATTTGTAATGTTTGCCAATTACTGTGGTGAAAATACTCCCACAGTGACTGGATTCAAGCTATCAACATGATGTCATTGAACGTGGATTTGGGAAGACATATGCACAAACAATTCTCTTGAGCCAATGTGAGCACTGCCCTGGTCTTGCAGTCAAGATTAGGAGTTTCGTTCTTGGAAAGAGACTGGCCAGAGGCTAAAAAGAGCAGAAGACTGGGACTGGCAACCAAAGGGTACAGGGGTGGGGAAAGCTATGATGCCAGGGGCAACCTGGGAGACCAATCAGTAGGCAGTGCTGGAAAGAGAGTAAAGCTGAAATGCCAGCAGATAGAAGATGAGTGATGCTGCTTAAGTCACATGGCCTCTACTAGGACTGGCTTGGAAATCTGTTGGCTGATTTGATGTCTGCAAAGGCAAGAGGAAATGAGTGGGTTATATGGAGGTGGGTCGTGGAGAGATGCTGACGTCTGATCTTTAAAATAATAGCAGATCTTAGTGTAGTTCTTCCTCTGTGTCAGGCCCCGTGCAAGCATTTTACACGTATCAATTCATTTGATCCTTGAAACCAACCCGGTGAGGTAGATTATTATTCTTCTCACAGCTTTACAGATAAGGAGAATGAGATACAGACAGATAAAGTAACTGTCTTATGTCACATGGCAATCTGGCTCCAGTCTGCTCTGAACCACTATGTTGTATTGCCTCTAGCTTTATTTCCCTAATGGAATCTTCTGGAAGTAGACCTCTTGTCTGGGCCCTAGTACCCTACAGAGCTAGCTCTCTCACCTGGCCTACTACTTATAAAATGCTCCGTCTCACCCATTTCCCTACAACCTGCCTGCCAAACAGGGCAGCTGCTCCTGGTCGACCCCTGGGCTTATGGCTGCCCACATCCAGCAGACTCAGCTCCCAGATTTATTCTTTGTGACAATGGGACCTGTGCTGGTGTGTGTGTGTGTGTGTTGAAGTGAAGGGTGGCTAAGTGTGGTTCGTCTTTGGAAGACGGAGGCACCTCTGTCCTGGAGGAGAAAAGTAGAGGAAGGAAAGCGGGAGGCTGAAGAAAGGAAGAGAGAAATCAGAGGAGGAGGGAGTGGTGCCTCCAAGCCTGGACTTGGCAGAAGTTGGTCTCTAAGCATCTCTGTGACCCCTGTTCACATTCATGGCAGCATGAGGTGTGACTCACTGAAGTGTAAACAGGAAAAGAGGATATGGGCTTCTGCGGGTGGCTTGTGGAATTAGTGGGTCATTCACAGCATGTATGTATACATCTGCGCCATAGACTTGCTCACACACCCACATTCAAAATAGAGACTATAGCCAAGAGTGATCAACTGAGCGCATTTGTGAGATGCTGTGACTGTGTGTGAGAAACACTGACATCCTTGACTCCTGGAATTTCCCTGGACCTCTGGAAAAACCCCAGCAGAGAGGCTTGCTAGGGGTTCAAGGGAAGCTCTGCAAGGGGGCCAAGAGGGTCAGACGGGCTTGAGCAGGGGCTTTCCTCTGGGATGAAGTCACCGGCCCTCTTTCCATCCCTATTAGATACAAATCCTCAGCCTCCCGTGAATGCTTGGAGGATGGTGAGGCATTTCCTTTGAGACTTATTCTATGACGGGGAGACACAGACAGCTGAGGAAAAGCTGGTGAGGATGCATCTGGGGTGAGCACCTCTCCCGCCCTGGGGTGTCGCTGTCACCGCTAGTGGTCTCGGGCGCATTCACAAAGCCTCATCTCTCCCAAGTGTGCAGTATAAAGAGCATGGCCTCTGCAGTCTACTGAGATGGAGGCTTTAATCCTTGCTCCATTTTCAGGAACTTGCACCAGCTCCCTCCCATCACTGAGCCTCAGTTTCTTCTATAAAATCAGAATACCATCCATCCTACAGAACAGTTTAGAGGAAGAAAGGAGCTCACGGGTGTGAATGCAGCTGGTATAGTCCTTGGCATGGTCACTTCCTCTTTCCCCTTCTCTATAAGCGAACACAGAGCAACTGCCTCTCAGATCGAGAATCTGTGCATCCAGAAGCTCTCTGTTTTGGGGCAAGGAGGACCAAGTAGAGTTCTCTCTCCCACACTTGAGCTTTTGCTGACCTCTCCTTGACTTACCTGTCAATGGATGGATGATAGGCCCTGGGCCTGCTGGGTAAGCAAAGCCCTCCTCATTTGCACCCACTGGCTCAGATTAACCCAACATCTCTTGTCCACACACCTAAAGAGCTTTCTCTGTGCACAGATAAGCCCTCTTTTGACCTTCTGGCAATATGGCGGTTTCAAAAGATATACCCAGAATTTTTTTTTTTTTTACACCCTGGAAATCTTTACATTTCATCCCATAAGTCTAGATGGTATACATATGAAAGCAAGACACCATGGAGAAGGACGATTTGAAACCCCAAGGGCTCTTCTAGTCCCCATTCCTCCTCCAAGCTCACTTACACTAGGGCCCTTTAGTCCAATATCTTACAGGGAATTTGATGATTTTTTTTTAAACAAGTCAGGCTTAGGGATGGGTCAGGTGGCTGGTTGGGAACACTCAGGGGCCCTCCATGGAGTTAAGGTGGAAGTGGTTGGTGCTTCCCTAAAGGAGAACTGGGGGGGAGTGTCTAAGGGATGAGCCAGGAGGCATTTGGGGAGCCTCAGAAGAAAATGTCCCAGTTAGCCCCAGGGTCCTGCACCCTGCCTCTGCCATTTAACATCTGGATGACTGTGGGCCTCGATTTCCCTATCTGAAGCATGGAAGTTCCAGGATATTGTACATATCAAATGAGTGGGCACAAGGGAAGCGTTTTGCAGACCATGAACACCACACACATTGTGGACAAAGCCAGGAAAAGGATACTGCTGAGCCCCTGCTCTGGACTCCCTTTGCGCTGGGTGTGCGGTTACACACATCAGCCCACTCATTGGATTTCCCTTCCATCTTTGTGCTCTCCAATCGTCTAGCACTGGATGTGGCAGAACACAGGTCCTCCAGCAGTGCTTCATGACCAAATATGCAATCTCACTGGCCTCCTCACAATAATCCAATTAGATAGTGATTATTACTAGCCCCATTTTACAGAGTCGTGAAGAGAGGCCCAGGGAGGTGAATATGTTTGCCCAAGGTCACACAAGCAGTAGTAGCTGAGAGGACATGTCTGTGTGACACAAGTCCTTTCTGTTCCCATTGTACCCCTTGGCCTTTTTCACAGCTCACCCTCTCTGATGTTTCTCTGACCAGCTCTCTGGCTGCTGGGAAGGGCCCTGAATCAACCAGCAGAGCCCAGCAGGCAGAAAGTGGCAAGAGGTGTGAGTGACAACAAGCTGTTCCTGGCTTGAGCTAGACATCACTCATGGCTTGCACTGGATCCCAGCTGCTCCACTGCCCACAAGTGACCTTGGATTTCTAAGCCTGCTAACACTGAGCAGGATTTCCTCCAATGAACATGCAAAATGGGGGACTAAGGGGCGGGGGGTGTTAGGAGAGGGGGAAGTATGGGAAAGGGTAACTGCTGAGAATATCAAAGAGAGGTTTCTTGACTTGGTTACCCTCTGTAGCTAAGGATTCTTGCTCTCAGAAAGTTCCTCCTGGTGTCTCTAAGTTCTTATTATCAAGTCCATTCTATCTAGCTTTGTTTCTTTTCTTTTTTTTTTAATTTAGAGAATATTCTATTAGTTTCTGTGTTTTGCTTCCTTTTATACAAACAATTTCTCACTGTGCTTTAGCCAGCATGCTCCTATACTCAAGACAAAGATGAAGAGAGCTTACCACCAACTCTACCCAAGGAAATCAACAAGAGGGGCCCAGACCCATTGCCTAAAGGAGCCTCAGTTCAAAGAGCCTGGCTCAACTTCTGGCTCTGCCAGTTACTGCCTGTAAAACTTTGGATGTGTTACTTATTCATTCTGTGCCAGTTTCCTCACATACAGTAAGTGCTATCAACCCCTCCATTGGTGCCTGACAGAGAGTTGGCTCTCCATAAACAGAATACTACTCTATTTGATAATATCAGTCTGCATCTCAAAGGCACCGTGCTCATTGGTTCACACCTTCCCCGGGCCAGCCCCTTGGCCTTCAGGTTGCCTGGGCTCAGATTTTTCTGTCTACATCCAGCCCTGAGCTCCAGGCTACAGTTGTGTCTGAGCAGTCCTGGGAGGCCCACCCCGTCTGGAGAGTGGCCAGTGCCTGCTCAGTATCTCCTTGGGGTCTTCCAGCTCCACGATCTTTCCCAGTGGCCACCTGCTTTCCACAGCTTGCCCAGCTACTCTCAGAGTATTATGGCCACCCCATCCTGTTTCTTTGAAAGCTTCCATGATTGTTTTTCAGCCAGGGTCCCAAGTCAACAGGTCTCCAGTGTTCAAAAGCCAGGTCACTCCACCCAGCTCTGTATTGACATTTGCATTTCCAAAGCCCAATTTACATTATAATTATTCCTTCTAGCCAGGCGGAGGTGGGGGGCCGGAGGGGGTGGGAAACTCCGCATAGATTTAGGGGAGGACTTTTGGCCAGCTACAGCAAGAACTGGCAATCACATGCCCCCAGCCTCATGCCCCCAGCACTTGGGTTTTTTCTCAGTGTCTTAGAGTGACCTCACATGGCGACAGCTTTTCTTCTGTTCCTACTCTTTCCCCAGGTAGCCATACTGTCTTGCTGCTCTTCAGACCCTTCACTAAGTTCTCTAACAGGAGTGGCCAACCTCACCTCACAGCCCTTTCCCCAACCCAAACTCTCATGCCTGACTCCAGTCAAGTGGAATATAGAGAACATAACTTTTTGTTCTTTAGTTCAGCAAAACCTAAAAAAAACTGTGATCAGTGCCAGCAAGTATGCAGTGAGATGGGCAACGTCACACACTACCAATGGGAGTGTCAACTGATACAGTCTTTGTGATGGACAATTTGGAAATATCAAGAGTTGTATACACTTTGACAAGTACACACTTTGAACCAATAATTTCCCTGACACGTATCTGTACTATAAGAAATATTTGCAAATTTGGATTACAGTGTATATAAAAGCTATTCATAAACAATAGGAATAAGCTAAATTAGAAAATGGAGCAAACAGAATTATATACAATCTATAAGGATGTTTGGAAGAATATATAATGATGTGGAAAATGCTTACGCTATAAATAAGGTAAAACATTCAAAATACCGTTTCATATATATAGTATAATCCTGATTATTTTTATAAACTATAAATATTCAAGTAAAAAGACTAGAAGAGTTAATAACTAAGTGTTGTTAGCAGCTTCTGACTCAGGTAGTGTGCTTGTAGTAGATTATAATAATAAAAGCCAACATTAAAATAGCAATTATGATGAGTCAGGAACTTTTCTTTCAGCACTTTTTACATAGATTTAAATATAATTACTCCTTACAACTACCCTCCAAGAGAAACAGTATATAATCCCCATTTTACAGATGAGGAGACTGAGGTTCAGAGAGGGTTTGCCCCATGGCACACAGTAATCTTCTGCTCTGTACTTGTCATCATTTTCTGGATTCCCCACTCTGAGTACTTGTGGCTTTTGTAATCAGAATACAAATGCACAAGGATTCTAAGAAAAATTTAAGTGCATGCTGGGTCACAAAAGCTCCTCAGTTCATTGGAGACAGCTTTACTGTGCAGTCTGTATCCACCGTGGTACTCCTGGGGAACAGAGCTCTGGCCCTTGTCATCTCTTTGTCAGCCTGTCTGGGTATAGCTACCCACTCAGGGCCTGCCCTGCCCCTGTTTGATGAACCTCCTGGCTAATGGCCTACCTCCACACTTCCTGGACTTTGCCCCTTACATGGAAGGCCCACATTGCTAGCTCCTTTCTGGACATGTACCTCCACAGTCTATCCCTGGAATAGCAGAGGCTGGCAGTGGTTGTGCTTTCCCCGTCAGTCCCATCTCAGAGACATAGCAAAGGGTGAGGGCAGAGGAGGACATTTGTCCTCAGGCATTTGTCTCTGGGGGTTCCACAAAGACTCTAGTTTTTCCTTTCTAACAGAGAGGGGCAGTGTAAAGGGAGAGACGCAGAACCCTTTCCATTGGCCCCTGGCACTTCTGACTCTGGAGAGGACACCATTCTGTCTTTTCCCAGCCTAGATCAGTTTCCCGCTGCTTCACTACTGCTTACACAGGGCGCCAACACTTCTGGGGTCACACCTGGCTGCAAGCAGGGTTCAAATAGAAATGGAAGTTCTCTGGAGGGGAGGAGTGGCTGGCACACCTCCATTCTTCCTATGCCCTCTCTAATTCCTGGCCACTGTCTCAAATGCAGTTGTAGGGCAGCATGAGCAGGCCAGCCTGGACCATACAGAGAGAAGGAAGAGGGGATGGAGCGAGACCATAAGAGCCTGGTTTAGGCCTCTCTGCTCGGTAGCCTTCCAGAGGTTTAAGAGTTTGAGTTGTTTGGGAAAAACAATCAGTAGGAAACCTGGGATCTAGTCCTAGCTTCTCCTCTCACTCTCTGTGGGAAAGCAAAGCCCTTTCCTTTTTTGAGCCACAGAATCCTTCTCCGGAAGATGGCAGCAAGAATACCCATCTCACTGGGCTATCCTGAGAATCAAGAGACACCTACACTGTGATGGAACAGCATCTTGTGTCATGAAAAACAGTGTGGAACCATATGCACCTTAGGAAGCCAAGAGATTTTCCCTCTCTCCGAGGCTCCTTAGCTATGTAACCTTGGAAGTTGCATACCTTTGAACAACCCAATGAAAGCAAGGAACCCACTTCCTATAAAAGCTCACAAAACGTGACACATCATTTCAAGAAGTCCTTCCACATCATGGGTCTCTTTCACGGGCCACCTGTAGGCTAAGAAGCCCTGCCCTGTGTCAATGGTTAACCCCTTTTCTAGCTTGCCTCTGCTCACACACCTACAGGGAGGGGGAACTCACTCCCCTATAAGCAATCAATCCAGCTTTGCAGAGTTCTGACTTTCCTTCTGCTCAGTTAAAACCTGCCTCCCTGGAGCATTTCTTAGAGACTTCCCTGCCCAAGGAATCTGAGAAATGCCTAGGGCCAGATGTGTGCAGGCTCTGGGCTATCTGGGCAGGAGGGACGGGTTTCCTCTATTCCAAGCCAGACCAAGCTACTTTGCTGCTGCTGCTGCTCCCAGGGGAGGATGCTGGATTTTCTGCCTCATAAAGTTGTCCTCCAAGTCACTGTGGAGCCAGTGTGTGGCCAGGCCCTGGCAGCCAGCTGGTCTGCTCAATGTCCACAGAAGAAGGAGGTGGCTGGGGCAGCCTGACAAGCCTTCTTCCTCCAGGATGAAACACTCTCAAAAGTGACATTTAAGGCACCCTCCTACCCTACTAACTCCCCTCTGTCATCTCCCCAGGATGTGACAATATCCCCATGAGAGCTCAGAAACCAAATTGGAATGCTGATAGTAGCTACCTCATAGAGATGCAGGGAGTGTTACATGAAGTGATGAATGTACAAAGCCTGGACTGTACAGAATAGCAGTTCCCTTCTTTCTTCTGTCCCTGCTCCCCATTTGGAAGCAACTGGAATAGGCATGGATTGAGTATTTACTGGCCCATGTTCTGGGCATGTTAGATCTTGATAAGAACCCCATCAATAGGTTCAACTTGGTTTCCCAGTTCACACGGCTGGCACTGGGTAATGAGGGATTTGAACCCAAGTCTGGCTTCCTCAAGCCCACATGTTGCCTTGCACCATGCTGCCTCCCAAGGAGGGAGGGTGATACCCTCCAATGTAAAGCAGCCTCTCCTTTAAGGTTCTTAAGGGCCGGACCTGACTCTTAGGGCCTGCTGGGCAATGACTGGATCCATGTGTTTAGAGTAAACAAGAGGGCCCCTTCTGGCTTCACTGGGAGGAAGCAAATGGCCTGAGCATTCAGGTAGGCAGGAGAGGCCCGTGAAAGGAGAAGCTTGTTCAGCTCAGATGAAAAGAGACCTACTTCTTGGGTGGCCAGATGAGACCTTTGGCGGCCTGCGCTGAGGGAAGGAGTAGGGTGGAGTACCAGATTAGCCTGGGAAAAAACGTGCTGTTGAGTTGGAGTAAGGTTCGCTTCAGGCCCCTGGATGACTGGGCAGTGCAGGAGCTGGGGCTCCCTGTGCCTGGTGGGGCTGCCCTCCGAAGTGCCCTCCATCAGCTTTAGCCTCCCTTGGTGCTTGCTCAGCGCCCAACTCAGCTCCAGGGAAGGCATTCCTATGCCTTGGATGGCAGAGCTGGCAGACTGTTGCCATGGCAGCCAGGAGACTAAGAAGAGGAACAGGAGAGAGGTGGCCTGGGGGTTGTTACTGAAGAAAGGTACTTCCTGGGTCCTCTGGTGTCCAATCTGAGAGGAAGTTGCAGTTCAGGGCTCATGGCTAGTGATACAAGCTAAGGCCTTCCTTAGCCCACCCAGGGCCAATCTCCTAGGGGGTGTGTGTGTGTGTGTGTGTATCTGTTTATCTGCCTATGTGTGCGGGGACACAGAAACCCCGGGGACCATCTGTGTGTATGGATATATGCGTATGTATACAATCATGTCAGTACGCAGAGGCCTGGAAGGGCGGGGGTCTTGTATGTGTGTGTGTGTATCTTGTGAATGTTTCTTAAACAGTAAGGAGGGGAGGGACAAAGACAAAAGCCCTAAATGACTCTGGCTTTCAGAGGAGCCAGCCCGGTGTGGTGGGTGTGAGTGGGCCAGCCAGAGGCCTGATTGGAAACAGACTTGGCAAGGAGGGGCTGTAAATGCTTTTTTGCTGCCTGTCCTGAGAAATTTATGTCACACCCACTCCATCATCCTGGCGGGGGCAGCCTCTCCTAGCTGCCTGTGGTTCTGAACCTTTCAGTGCAACCGGCAACCACCATGGGGTTCTCTGAGCTTCTTCAGTCCCAGCCTGGAGTGGACCCCACCCCTTAATGCCTTGAAGCTGGCAAGGATGAGCTATGGGTGGGTGAGGAGAAGGAGGCAAGAACTTGACCTCCAAATGTCCTTCTATTGCACAAAGCCTGGACGGATGTGTGTAAAGGGCAGACATAAGGGTGGTGGTGCAAGGAGGGGAAGGCAGGAGAGGGACTGTGGTCTATTTCCAATATCTTTCCTGCCTTCTCCTCCTCTTAATGAGGAATAGAGACCCAGGACAGACAGAAAAGAGCAAGGGGATCCCTAAAGTAGGATTTGGAGACCTTTTGGGATACAGATGGAAACTGAAGGCCAGGAAGGGGAAGAGACTTGCCCAGGGTCACACACTGAGGGAGCCAATGGCAGTCTCCAGCCACCCTGCTGTATGTGGTCTCTCTCCCCACCTCCCAGCTGGAGAAACCTCTTAACCTAGAATTAAGCCCTGTCTTTTTCTTATCATGTTACTCCATCCTTATAATCCTCGCCTGGTTTCCTTTTGTTCTTACAATAAGCACAAGACCCTGGGACGTGGATTGTAGGGTCTGCTCTGGTAAAATCCCTGCATACCTCTCCATCCACATCCTTTACCAAGTTCTCTTTTGCCACTGGGCCTTTGCACATGCTGTGCCCTCTGATTGGGATAATTGTCTTTCCCCGTGTGTGTTTTCTTCCCATTTCTACTTCAGCACACAGCTCCAGTGTCTCTTCCTCAGGGAAACCTCACATGTTTCCCAGTGTTTCACTCTCCAGGCATTGGAGACCTATCTTCCACAGCACTTCTCACTGTTGCCATTTTACTTTTGTTGTGTTCTTTGTGATTAATGCCACTTCCTCACCATACTCCATGAGGACCGGGACCACAGCTGCTTTTGCTCACCGAGGCTGCCCTAGTGCTCAGCATAAGCCTGGCAAATAACCACGTGACAAGGACATCAGGAACTAATACTTGAGGCTTACCATGTGCCAGGCAGTCTTCCAACTGCTTTACTTGGAACAGCACATTTAATCTTCACAAACTCTGTGAGATAGCTACTATCATTATCCCCATTATACAGATGAGGAAAGTGGGGGCACAGAGAAATTAAAAAACTAGACCAAGTTCACACAGTAAGTAGCACAGAGAATTTGAACCCAGGTAGCCTGTATCCTTTACCGCTCTAACTATACTTACTTACTTATAAGTATTTGTTCACTACCAACTTCTGTTTGTCTCTCTCCCACTCCAACTGTATGGGGAGATGCCAGTCCCTGAGCACTTCCCTGGATCTTAGGGTGGGCTCTGGGCCCTCCCTAGGGCTCCTGCCACCTGCCTATAGTCACTCCTGGCCTACATCCCCTTTCCTAATCTCCCAATCACCACCACTGGCATCTGTCTGCTCCCTTGGATGACATGAGAAGGTTCTAGGGCTGGGCAATGCCCCTGAGTTTCAAGCAGCACTTTTTTAACCTGAATCACCCCTTCTGGTCATTCTGTCTTACAGTTCCCCTACCTACTCTAATCTACTCAGGCCTCTGTTTTTCCTTCTGTAAAATAGAATTAGTTACAATACTACAGGGTAGCACTGAGCATTCATTGAGTTTGTCTGTGTGCGTTTGATAAGGCAATGGCACCCCACTCCAGTACTCTTGCCTGAAAAATCCCATGGACGGAGGAGCCTGGTGGGCTGCAGTCCATGGGGTTGCGAAGAGTCGGACACGACTGAGCGACTTCACTTTCACTTTTCACTTTCATGCATTGGAGAAGGAAATGGCAACCCACTCCAGTGTTCTTGCCTGGAGAATCCCAGGGACGGAGGAGCCTGGTGGGCTGCCTTCTATGGGGTCGCACAGAGTCGGACACGACTGAAGCGACTTAGCAGCAGCAGCAGCAGCAAGCATAAGACTCATACTAGTTATCACTTGTACTGTTATTAATAAGCAGTTACAATGTAAACTGAAACTCTTTTCATGGATTTGAGCTTCTGGAGCCCAGTGGGGACTGGAGAAGGAAAGTAACACATGGGACTAAGTGTGTGTTTAGTGTGCCCCCTCCCAACACTTGTCTGCCACCCTTCCCCTCTCGCCTGCCTTCTCAGCCCTGACACACACAGGACAGGCTTTGGGCTGGTTAAGAACCCCAATCCTTGTGTCGGGGAGGGGGTGAAGCTCTGTCCCCCACTCTTCCCCTCCCTGTCAGCCACCAGTCTGTCTTGCTGTTTCTCGCCAGGCCAAGGCAGGGGACGCAAGGCCCCTTCCAGCTCCCCAGGGCCCATGAGCCCTGCCCCCTCACCACCATGGCATCTTGAACAGAGCTGAGTCTATGGCTCTTGGTGGGGGGTGGCTGTGGGATGGGAGGCACAGAGAGAGGAGGGTTACAAAAGCTGTGCCTTGCTTTCCCAGTGGCCTCCTGGGGGCCAATGAATGCACAGAGCCATAGCCAGGGCAGGGGGATGGGAGTGGGAGACAGCCAGCGTGTTTTCATTTTGCTCTGTTTGTTTTCTGTTTAGATCCACTGCTCAGTTCTGGTTTGGGCCTTTGAGGGCTGATGGGGTTTGGCAGGTAAGGATTTCTGGGGCCACCCATCTCTGCCTTCCACAGGGCTGTGGGCTCAGCTTCCCCAGCCCCTACAGAAATAGGAAGTCCAGCCGGCTCTACTTGCTTGCCAGCCTCATTCTTTCCATTTTCTCCATTTCTCTCTCTTTCCTTCTTTTTCACTTTTGTTCTTTCTCTTTCTGTATCTATTTCCTTCCCACCCCCTTTCCTTATCCCTTCCTCTCATCTGGCTCTTGGAGTTTGTCCCTATCCTTTTTCTGCCTCTCTGTGCCTCTTTAATTCAGAAATTCTTTCTGTCTTTCCACCTTTCTCCTTTTTTCTCTATTTCTCCTCTTTTCTCTTTCTCAGAAGGAGAGAAGGAAATTAAGTATTGGGCATTAGGAGGTCTGAGTTCTGGCCCAACTTTTCTCCCATTCATTCTCTCTGAGTGAACTTTTGCAAGTCCTTTCCTATCCCTGGGCCTCAGTTTCTCCATCTGCAGACTGAAGACTCTAACTTATGTGCCCTCCAAGAACTAAGCTAGAACATTTGGTGAGTCTTTACTCTGTGTGGGGAGCTCAAAACAGTCTGGATTGCAGTCAGTGTAGCGTCTCTTGAGGAGTGAGGGATTATGGGAAAGGGCAGAGAAATAGGAGACACCCATCACTGGTGCCAAAACTGAATCCAAAGAATCTAAGGAACAGAGCTGGGGCCTGGGGTCTGGAAACAAAGAGGCGCTGCTCCAATGATGGCAGACCACAGGACTAAAGAACAGAGTACCTAGTCTTGCTTCTTGGCCTGCCATCTGCTTTCCACGTGGCCCTAGATCAGGCCAAAGTCCTGTTGGCCCCCATCTTTGAGCCTGCTTCTCATCAGGACATTTGCACAATACCTTCTAGTGACTTAGGAGTAAAGGAGTCGGAGCTAAGGAGTGCCACACATCTCTGCATTGCCTCCTCTGGTCCCACGGGCACCTTTGCCTTCATACTGACGAAACCAAACTTCTCCTCCACCCGACCCCACACCTCCTCCTTCTCTGGGGTTCCTTTGGGCAGTGAATGGATGGCTGTCTTCCCAGAAGCCTTGATTTGAGGGCCTTGGTCTGAGCTCTTGCTTCCCCATCATGCCCCAGTTCCCACCCACCTCCAGGTCATGTGGGCTTTGTCTCTATGTGGCGTTCCTGCCCTCCCCCATGCTGTCACCACCCTTTCCTGCCCTGACCCCTGCCACAGCTCCCTTCTACTGTCTCAGTCTTCTTTCTGTCTCTCCACCTCCAACTCAGCCTCCACACAGCTTCCCAGGTGACCCCAATGTTTAGACCTCAATATAACTTCAAGATTTTGGCTATTAGCAAAAAGACTGTTATAAACATTCATGTACATGTACTTTGGTAACTGATTTGCTGGGTCATAGGATAAGCCTATGTTTGGTAGATGCTGCCTCAGTTTTCCAGGGTGTTTATATCAATTTATGCTCCCCTCCAGCAGTGCAGGATAGTTATGGCTGTTCCTCATCTTCACCAAGGGTTGGCCATTTCCATTGTCTTTCATTTTATCCATTCTGGTTGGTGTGCAGTAGCATCTCATTATGGAGAAGGCAATGGCACCCCACTCCAGTACTCTTGCCTGGAAAATCCTGTGGACAGAGGAGCCTGGTAGGCTGCAGTCCATGGGGTCGCAAAGAGTCAGACACAACTGAGCGACTTCACTTTCACTTTTCACTTTCATGCATTGGAGAAGGAAATGGCAACCCACTCCAGTGTTCTTGCCTGGAGAATCCCAGGGACGGGGGAGCCTGGTGAGCTGCCGTCTATGGGGTCGCACAGAGTTGGACATGACTGAAGTGGCTTAGCAGCAGCAGCAGCATCTCATTATGATCTTATTTTGTACTTTCCTTTGGACTCATTAAATTGAACACCTTTTCATGTTTATTGACCACCTTGATAGTCTTTTCTTTGTCAAGTATCTGTCAAAGTCCCTGTCACATTTTTCTATTGAGTTGCTTAATCTATTCAGATTGAGTCCTTTATCAGATATACTTGTTGGAAATACTTTCTCTCTTTCTGTGAATATTCTTTTCACCCTCTTAACACAATCTTTGGATGGATGGAAATTCTTTATTCCTATATAGTCCAAATTATCAGTTCTTTTCTTCATGGATAAGATTTTTCCATCTTATTTAAGAAATCTTCGTCTACTCCAAGTGTACCAAGTTGTTACCCTACATTTTCGTCTGAAAGCTTTATTGTTTTGCATTTCACATTTCTACCTACAATCCATCTGGAACTGATTTGTGTAAGTGATGTGAGGTAGGGGTCAAGATAAGTTTTTTTCCATGTGGCTATTGAACTGACCCAGTACCATGTTTTTTTTGTTGTTTGTTTATTTGTTTCCAATGTACTACAGTGTCATTTTGGTCATAAATTAGGTGATTGTGTATGTGTGGGTCTGGTTGGGAATTTTCTATTCTTCCCATTTGTCAGTTTCTATGTTCTTATGCCAATACCACAATGTCTTACTTACTATAAATTTCTAGGTCTTGATACCTGTTAGAATCCTCCAGCTATGTTCTTCTCCTTCAGGATTACCTAGGTTATTCTTGGCCCTTTGCAGTCCCATCTGAAATTTAGGACTAATCTGTCAGTTTCCATCACCCAAAAAAAAAGTTTGCTTGGATTTTTAAATGAGATC
Organism: Bubalus bubalis; assembly: GCF_019923935.1. Lineage (NCBI taxonomy): Eukaryota > Metazoa > Chordata > Mammalia > Artiodactyla > Bovidae > Bubalus > Bubalus bubalis. Next base: position 61,206,662 of record NC_059181.1, read on the forward strand.
ACATTGACTCTGTAATTAATTTGGGGAGAGTTGACTTCTTTATAATATTGAGTTTTCTAATTTGTGAATATAGTTTATCCCTTAATTTATCAATATTTAAGTCTTCTTTAATTTCTTTCCACAATATATTTTTAGTTTTCTGTCTAGAGGCTTTTCTACATCATTTATTAGATTTATTCCTAAATATTTTATGTTTATATTTTTACAAATGGTAAGGTTTTTAAAACTTTCTCTTTCTATTTTTTGCTGACATGTAGAAATAAATGGGCTTCCCTGGTGGTTCAGATGGTAAAGAATCTGCTGGTAGTGCAAGAGATCTGTGTTCGATCCCTGGGTCAGGAAGATTCCTTGGAGAATGAAATGGCAACCCACTCCAGTATTCTTGCTTGGAGAATTCCATGAACAGAGGAGCCTGGTGGGCTACAGTTCATAGGGTCGCAGAGTTGGTCATGGCTGAGTGACTGAGTGTGAACCGTGAACTTCCAGATGTTCAAGCTGGTTTTAGAAAAGGCAGAGGAACCAGAGATCAAATTGCCAACATCCATTGGATCATCAAAAAAGCAAGAGAGTTCCAGGAAAACATCTATTTCTGCATTATTGACTATGCCAAAGCCTTTGACTGTGTGGATCACAGAAAAATGTGGAAAATTCTGAAAGAGATGGGAATGCCAGACCACCTGACCTACGTCTTGAGAAACCTATATGCAAGTCAGGAAGCAACAGTTAGAACTGGACTTGGAACAACAGACTGGCTCCAAATAGGAAAAGGAGTATGTCAAGGTTGTATATTGTCACCCTGCTTATTGAACTTCTATACAGAGTACATCATGAGAAATGCTGGGCTGGAAGAAGCACAAGCTGGAATCAAGATTGCCGGGAGAAATATCAATAACCTCAGATATGCAGATGACACCACCCTTACGGCAGAAAGTGAAGAAGAACTAAAGAGCCTCTTGATGAAAGTGAAAGAGGAGAGTGAAAAAGTTGGCTTAAAGCTCAACATTCAGAAAACAAAGATCATGGTATCTGGTCCCATCACTTCATGGGAAAGAGATGAGGAAACATTGGAAACAGTGTCAGACTTTATTTTGGGGGGCTCCAAAATCACTGCAGATGGTGATTGCAGCCATGAAATTAAAAGACGCTTACTCCTTGGAAGGAAAGTTATGACCAACCTAGATAGCATATTCAAAAGCAGAGACATTACTTTGCCAACAAAGGTCCGTCCAGTCAAGGCTATGGTTTTTCCTGTGGTCATGTATGGATGTGAGAGTTGGACTGTGAAGAAAGCTGAGCGCCAAAGAATTGATGCTTTTGAACGGTGGTGTTGGAGAAAACTCTTGAGAGTCCCTTGGACTGCAAGGAGGTCCACCTAGTCCATCCTAAAGGACATCAGTCCTGGGTGTTCATTGGAAGGAGTGATGCTAAAGCTGAAACTCCAGTACTTTGGCCACCTGATGCAAAGAGTTGACTCATTGGAAAAAACTCTGATGCTGGGAGGGATTGGGGGCAGGAGGAGAAGGGGATGACAGAGGATGATATGGCTGGATGGCATCGCTGACTCGATGGACATGAGTTTGAGTGAACTCCGGGAGTTGGTGATGGATAGGGAGGCCTGGCGTGCTGTGATTCATGGGGTTGCAAAGAGTCAGACACGACTGAGTGACTGAACTGAACTGAACTGAGCGACTAACACACTGAAAAATAAAATTGATCTTTTTGATATTGACTTTATAACCAGTAATGCTTCTAAATTAACCTATGGATTCTAATAGTTTGTCTATAGATTCTTCCAGATCTTCTATATACACAACCATATCAAATGCAAATAATGGCAATTTTCTTTCTTCTTTTTAAATCGGATTTTTTTTTTTTTTTGCTTGCCTTAAAGCACTGACTAGGATTTCCAGTACAACATGGAATAGTAATGGTGAGAGTGAGATTCTTGTCTCACATCTATTCTCAGTGTATGAAAGCTTGCAATATTTAACCATTAAGTACGTTGTTTGCTGAAGGTTTTGATAGACGCCCTTTATCAGGTTAAGGAATCTCCCTTTTATTCCTAGTGTGCCAAGAGTTTTATCATGAATGGGGTGTTGAATTTTATAAAATACTTTATGCATCTATCATAATTTTACTCCCTTTTCCTCTTTAGGTAAACTACAAGGATTCATTTTTGATTGGTAAACCACTCTTAAATTCCTAGATTAAAACTCATTTGGTAACCAACACGATATTGTAAAGCAAAAAAAAACAAAACAAAAAAAAAAAAAAACTCATTTTGGTCACGATGAATTATTTTTTTAATATATTACTGAATTTCATTTGCTAATTTCTTAAAGTAAACTTTTTAAATTTTGTGACCATTGTAGAATTACATGCAGCTGTAAGAACTAATATAGGGAGGTCCTATGTAGCGACTAAACAACAACAAAAATGTACCCATTACCCAGTTTCTCCCAACGGAAATATCTTACAAAAATATGGTACAATATCACCAGCAGGATAGTGACATTGATACAGTCAAGATAAAAAAGATTTCCATCATCACAGGGATCCTTCTTGTTGCCCTTTCATAGCTATGCCCACCTCTTTCCTAATCCATCTCCTCTTTGCTGCTGCTAAGTCGCTTCAGTTGTGTCCAACTCTGTGCGACCCCATAGACGGCAGCCCACCAGGCTCCACCATCCCTGGGATTCTCCAGGCAAGAACACTGGAGTGGGTTGCTATTTCCTTCTCCAATGCATGAAAGTGAAAAGTGAAAGTGAAGTCGCTCAGTTGTGTCCGACTCTTAGCGACCCCATGGACTGCAGCCTTCCAGGTTCCTCCATCCATGGGATTTTCCAGGCAAGAGTACTGGAGTGGGGTGCCATTGCCTTCTCCAACCCATCTCCTCTTTGGCCCCTGCCAACCACTCATATCTGTTTCCATAATAGAGTCATAAAGTATGTAACCATGAGATTGGGTTAAATCTCCTGTGGAGATTTATCCAAGTTGTTGTGTGTATCAGTTGTGTGTTCCTTTTTGTTGCTGAGTAGTGTTCCATGATGTGGATGTACCACAGTTTGTTTATGCCCTCACCCACTGAAGGACCTCTGTGCCATTCCCAATTTGGAGCTATTAGAAAGAAAGCTGCTATAAATATTCATGTACCTATTTTTGTGTAAACCTTAAATTCTCTCATATAAATGTCTACGTATGTAATTACTAGGTCATATGGTACTTGTATGTTTAGTTTTATAAGAATTGCCAAACTTTTTTGCAGAGTGGCTGTGCCACTTTATAGCCCCACCAGCAATGTATGAATGATCTGGTTTCTCTATACCCTCTTTAGTATTTGGTATTGTCACTTTTTTTTCGCCATTGGATAGCTATGTAGTGATAGCTCATTGTGGTTTTAATTTGCATTAATTTGCATTAATGATGTTGACTAACTTTTCATGTGTTCATTTGCCATCTGTATATCTTCTTTGGTGAAATATCTCTTCATGTCTTTTGTCCGTTTTCTAATTGGATTGTTTCTTTTGTTTTGTCTTGTTTTGTTTTACTGTTGAGTCTTAAGAGTTCTTTATATATTCTACATGCAAGGCCTATGTCAAATGCATGGTTTACAAATATTTTCTCTCAGTTTGTAGTTTGTCCTTTCATTAATTTCTTTATAGAACACAAGTACTTGATTTGATGAAATCAAACATCCATTTTTTTTCTTTTATGGATCATGCTTCTGGTTTGTATTTAAGAATTCTTCATCAATAATTAAGTTCTGAGGACTTTCTCCCATGTTTTCTTCCCAACGATCTGTAGTGTTATGTTTTATATTTAAATCTATGATTCTATAGAAAAAAAATTTGGTCAATTTTTGCATAACATGTGAAGTTTAGTCTAAGGTTTATCTTTTTGCCTGTGAATGTCTGATTGTTCCCACATCATCTGTTGAAAAGGTGATCTTTCCTTTACTGAGGTACTTTTGCAACTTTGTTGAAAAAATTAGTTGGGTATATTTGGTGCAGATCTGTTTCTGAGTTCTCTTTTTTTCTTCCACTGCTCTGTATATCTCTTCTCCTGCCAATATCACATAGTCTTGATTATAGTAGCTATACGATAAGCTTGAAAATCAGGTAGAGTTATTCCTCACACTGTATCTACTTCTTTTGCCCTTCCATATAAGTTTTAGAATAATCTTGTCTATATCTATTAAAATAGCTTGCTGGAATTTTGGTAAGAATAGCATTAAATCTATATATCAATTTGGAGAAAATTGGCATCTTTATGTTCAGTCTTCCGATCCATGAATACCAGTGTGTCTCTTTATTTGTTTATATCTTCTTTGATTTCTTTTATCAGCATTTAAAATTTTTTAGCATACAACTCCTGCACATGTTTTGTTACATTTACACCTAATTATTTCTTTTTTATTTTTGGAGAGACTATAAATGGAATTGCATTTAAAATTTGAGTGTTCGCATGTTCATTGCCAGTATATAGAAATATAATTGATTTTTGTATGTTTATCTTGCATCCTGTGAGTTTGATGAACTTACTTATTAGTTCTAGATTCCTTGGGATTTTCTATGTAGACAATCATATCATCTGCAAATGAGAGCCATTTTATTTCTTCCCTTCCAATATGTATGCCTTTTCTTTTTTATTTTATTTTCTATTCTCTATTTACTTCTTTCCTTATTACGCTTACTAGAACTCCATCATTATTTTGAGTAAGAGTGGACATCCTTGCCTTGTTCTGAATCTAGGCTTAAAAACATTCTTTAATGGTCTTTCACCATTAAATATGTCAGCTGTAGAATTTTGTATATGGTCTTTATCAAGCTGAAGAAGTTTACTCTCTTCTCAATATTTGAGTGCTTTTTTTAAATGAAAGGCTGTCAGATTTGGTAGAATGTTTTTTCTATACCAATAAATCATTGATTTTCCTTTCTTAGCCTATTGACATGGTGGATTAAATTCACTGATTTCCAAGCATTGAACCAGCCTTGCATTCCTGAAATAAACCCTACTTGGTCATGGGGTATGCTTCTTTTTATGTATTAGTGAATTGTATTTTTTGATATTTTGTTGAGAATTTTTCTATTTTCATGAAGAATGTTGGTCTCGGTTTCCTTTTTGTGTATTCTCTTCATCCAGTTTTCATGTCAGGGCAATGCTGGATTCATAAAATGAATTGGAAAGTCTCTGCTTCTCTTTGCTTTTCTGGAAGAGATTAGAATTTGTGTTTATTATTCTTTAAACTTTTGGTAGAATTTTCCAGTGGAACCATATGGCCCTCAATATTTCTTTGGAGGGATGTTTTTAATTACAAATTCAATTTCTTTGATAAATATCCAAATTATCTGCTTTATACTGGATGAGTTGTGGTGGTTTGTGCTTCCTGAGGAATTAATCCATTTCATCTAAGCTATGAGGTCTGTATGTGTAGAGTTGTTCATGCTGCTGCTGTTGTTGCTGCTAAGTCGCTTCAGTCGCGTCCAACTCTGTGCGACCCCATAGATGGCAGCCCACCAGGCTCTCCCATCCCTGGGATTCTCCAGGCAAGAACACTGGAGTGGGTTGCCATGTCCTAATCCAATGCATGAAAGTGAAAAGTGAAAGTGAAGTTGCTCGGTCATGTCTGACTCTTAGCGACCCCATGGACTGCAGCCTACCAGGCTCCTCCGTCCATGGGATTTTCCAGGCAAAAGTACTGGAGTGGGGTGCCATTGCCTTCTCCAGAGTTGTTCATAGAGTTCCATTATTATCCTCTTGATGTCTGCAAGGTCTGTATTGATATCCTTTGTTTCATTCCTGATATTGGTAATGTGTATCTTCTCTCTCTTTTCTTTGTCAATCTTGCCAGAGATTTGTCAATTTAATTGAACTTTTCAAAGAACTATGTCTTTGTTTCATTGATTTTTCACCCTTGCTGTCCTGATATATATATATATCACTTGGTCATGATGCATTATTCTTTTAATACATTTTTATACCATTTCATAATATTTTGGTTTTAGATTTTTTTAATCCATGTTCATAAGAAAGACTAAGCTGAAATGTTCTTTACTTACTATATTTTTACCTAGTTTTGGTATCAAGATTTGTCTAGGTTTTTTTTGGCTAGCCTCATAAAAAGAGTTGGGAAGCTTTCCTGCTTTTTGTATTCTCTGGAAGGATTTGTGTAATATTGATTTTACTGGACACATAGAATTTTGTGCACTTATGTATGTTTAGGGGCAAATAGTTTCATCTCTATGCATGGAGCTAGGTGGAGCATGGTAACATATTTTTGATCCTTTACCATCTGCGAGACACCATGCTAAGAATTTTACATTCATTATCTCATTGTTTCCTTATAAAAATCTCACTTGACAACAATTTTTATACTTGCCTCTGAGATCAGAAAACTGAGATTCGTTGACTTGCCTAAGATCATACAGATGTGGGATTCAAAGCTAAGTCTTATTTGTTGACCTCTTACTACTGCAGTCTAAGCTCTGTGTCCTGGGATGGTCATCTGCTGCAGCATTGAATCTTTCCAATAGCTCAGTGAGAATCATCCTGTTTCTCACTGTAGAGATGAAGATGTGGAAGCTCAGAGAAGTTGAGGAACTTGACCAGGCTAAACATCTAGGATGTGACCAAGCTGGGCCCCAAGGTGATATGTTGCCATTCTGCAGCCAGAGACGGTGTTCTTTGTGCTGCTGTGCCCAGAATGTTCCTCTCAGGGCAACAAGCACATTCCTATGTGTTATTGACTGCCACCATTGTTAGCAGCTCAGGGAAAAGGAGGGGCACATTGGGCAGGACAGCTGCTGACCCCAGGTTCCAGGTGCAGCAATGGATCAAAGCTGAAGACAGAGCTGGGGAGCTAAGCTGCTGGGCAGCTGGAAGAAAAGGGCTACAGAAACTGCCCCCGAGACTGTGAGACTGGAAGGTGGCTTGGCAGACGCCCGCATGGACCAGGATACAGGGTAACAGGTAGGAAGGTGGTTGGGGGCTAGAAGATCTGGACTCTGGTAGGTCACAGTGCCACCCTTCTATCATTTCCTAGGCTAAGGCTGGCTGGACTAAATTTCCTTCGTTTCTGCAAAGCCCAGACCTGAACCACTACCAGCTCCTAGGAAAGAAGAGAGAGTAGAGGAGAAAAGAGAGATGCCCTGACACCCTAGCCACAGCCAGAGGCATGGGGATCAAGTCTAGCCTTGAAGATATGGCAGAGAACAGACAGCCCTTACAGATCACTTGGTCCATTCACCCCACTGTCTAGGAGGAAACCAAGGCCCAGAGAAATGAGGATGAAGTGATTTGTTTATCCAAGGCCACACACAACCCTAAATAACCACCTGGAGGAGAGCAAGGGCCCAGACTGACGGGTGGGGCAAGTAGGATGTATGTGTGTGTGTGTGTGTGTGTGTTGAGCCTCCTTCTATACTGTCGTAGAGACAGCACAAATTATGAAGCCTGACTCCTCCATGTGTTAACTTGTGATTCTAGAAGCAAGTTATTAGAATGCTCTGGGTCTCAGTTTCTTCATTTGTAGTAACTACCTCTTAGTGTTGCATACAGATAAAATAAGTTTATATATATATATATATATATATATATATATATCACTTAGAAGTATGTCTGGCACATCAGAAGCACTACATAAGTGCTATTGCTATTACTGGAGGCCCTTGGATGGGGTAGAAAGTACAGGGCTCAAGAGTCAGCCTGCCAGTATTCCTTTCTGGACTGCCCCATGGACTGTGTGGCTTTGGGCAAATTTCTTCTTTCTCTGTGTGTCAACAGCCTCGTCTGCAATATGTGTAATATGGAACTGGTAAGAGACTCTCATTTCCAGGATTGTTGGGGAATTTGGTGCTATGACTTGGACAGATCACCAGGCTCACCAAAGGCCTTGGAGAAAAGGTGGCTCTTATAACTGCTGTGGGTCATTTTCTGGGTTTCTGCCCTATACCCTTCAGGCTGGGTATCAAAGCTAGGCAAGAGCCCCAACCCTTCAAGTTTCAGGCCCTGCAGCTTCTTTGCTCCTGCCCTCAGGGTGACTTGCTGACTTGACAACTTCCTTTCTCCTCCGAGGACTGGTGGCTAACGGAGCTTCGAGGGCCATGCCCCTGGAGGCCCCAGTCCCCCACCAATGGCCATAGGAAGTGGAAAGATAGGGCCTGGTTGCAGAAGATCTCCATCTAGTCTGGCAGGGACCACTTGCCTCAAAGCCTCTTCTCCATCTAACCCTGTTCTGGGGCTCAGTGGAGCTGAAGCGGCCAGTTAGAAAGACAATCAGAGATGCACAGGCCTAAACAGAGACCATTCCCTGTCCCCACACAGTTTAATTCAGGGGAGAGGACCCACAGAGCTGGAAATAATAAGGAATGTGGACAAGGCAACATAGCAATGATTACCATTCTATAGAGTCAGAAGCTGTGTCTCAGAAACATTAAATGCAGAGTGAAGATCACAACCCAGATTTCCTAAATGTTGTCCTTTCAGGAACCAAAGTAGGTCAGAGCCGGAACAGATACTAGTTTAGGGAACATTTGAGCTTCATCCCATTTTGCAGGTAAGTAACACTGAGGCCCAGAGAGGGAAAGAGACTTGCCCAAGATTCGAAAGGTGTTAGTGGCAGAGGTGGGACTCAAACCCAGGGCTCCTGATTCCTTGACCAGGGCTCTTCCCACGCCCCACAGCTGCGGAGGGAGTGTCAGTGGGCCCGAAAGCTTCAGTGGTGGAGGGTATGGGGGGGACCCCAAGCAGTGTACTGGGATGCTTTTACCTCCCATGCCACCAGAAGTGCCGTCTTCCCACCACCCTGGTGCTCTGAGACCCCTGTCTCACTTCCCTCACCAGCTCCCTGCAGAAGACATCACTGAGCCTTAAAGAGGGTCAGAGACCTGAGTTCCAAGCTGTGTGTTCTCTCTCTGGGCTTCTGCTTCACCAACTTTCAAAGAGTAAGTGTAGAGTATGGGGCAGGGAAGGACTGGTTGAGTCACAGCATTTAAATTAGCTGTAGAGCTGGGGCAAATCCCGATGCCCAGGCCCTTCCCCAAACTCATGAATTCAGAATCTCAGGGGTGGGCCTTGGGCTTGAGTGGCAGGTTTAATTCGCCTGGAGATTCAAATGAGCAGTGTGCTGGAGGAGATCTCCAAGGGCTCCTCTACCTGACTTCTGCTGAGATTCCATGAACACAGGGTGTCTTGGGTTGAGGGGAGGCAGTGGCCCTGACAGCTCCTCTCCCACAGCCCTCACAGTGAGCATGCCAGCCCAAACTATAGGCCACTTTCCCAGGGTTAGAAAATTGCTTTGGGGTTTCCGGCACTGTCTGCATTCCTCCTGGGATGCCGCTCCTGTGGTAGGAGTCTGCCTGTCCACACCCCTCCGCCTCCTCTCCCCCTGACCCCCCACCCCCTCCCTGGGCTGGCTGACACCATGTGGCAGAGAAACAGTGCAGGCTCTGGAATCACAAGAAGCTTAGGGTAAAGGCCCTGCTTCAACATGAGGAGCTTTAGAGCCTCAAACAAATCATTTCACCTCCCTAAGCCTCAGCTTTCTCATTTCTAAAATAGGGATAGTAACAGTACTTGGCTCACATTTAGTCTATTAATCTCAGAGCCCTGCTCCAAGGAGTGTTCCATGAATTGTGATGACCTGATGCCCCAGGGGAAGCCCATCTCCTGGCTCCCTCAGAGGAACCCAGGGCAAACTGCTCTGCTCTCATTTCCAAGACTCAACACTCAGGGAGTGGAAAATGTGCCTTCTGCATTTGGTTCTTTCTAGTTCATGAGGCATGTCCTCTTCTGCTTTTTCGTATGGCCTTCCCAGCAAGACCATGAGAGAGGAATTATAATCTCTACCTTATAGGGGATGAAGATGGAACTCAGAAAGAGTCAGACATTTGCCCCCTAGCCACCCACTTCAGAATTGGTAGTGCTGAGATTTGAACTCAGGGCTATCTGGCTCCAGAGCTCAGAATGTATCATTACTATCTTAAACTGGCAAGAGCAGGGAAAGTTCTGCTCTACTGGGCAAGGCCTACATTGACATTGAGCCACTTCAATATGGTGTAAATGCCCATTGAAGGTGACTCGGAGATCTAAGGGCCGGACAGTCAGAGGTGAGACACACATACACACATACACATACAGAGAGTAGGGTGGAAGTCAATGACAATTATTGCATAATTGTTGCCAGCAAAGTTAAAACAGATGCTCCACAACAACCACCATGGAAGGAGGTTGAAGGTGAAAGTCACTCAGTCGTGTCTGACTCTTTGTGACCTCATGAACTGTAACTCACCAGGCTCCTCTGCCCGTGGGGATTCTCCAGGCAAGAATACTGGAGTGGGTTGCCATGCCACTCCAGTGGGTTGGATCTTTCCAACCCAGGGATCGAACCCAGGTCTCCTGCATTGCAGGCAGATTGTATATCATCTGAGCTACCAGGGAAGCCCAAGAATACTGGAAAGGGTAGCTCATCCCTTCTCCAGGGGATCTTCCTGACCTAGGGATCATACCAGGGTCTCCTGCATTGCAGGCAGATTCTTTACCAGCTCACCTACCAGAGAAGGAGGTTGGAGTGCTGATATTTGATGAGAGGAATGGTAATGGAAACAATAAATGAGCCCACCACACCCTGAGTGTTCTGACAGCTTCTTACACACACACACACACACACACACACGTGTGAGCGCAATAATAAAGCTAGCAATAATCGGTCCTTGTTTGTGTGTAGCTTTACAACATACACAGAAGAGTTTTCTCAAGTGTATTACCTCATTTCCTCCAACAATGTATTCATTCAACAAATATTTATTGAGCACCTACTATGTGCCAAACACTGTTCTAGGTGCTTGAGATACATCAGTGAACAAAATAAGTATGTGAAGATCTCTTAAGGAGCCTATACTCTAATGAGAAGGGCAAAAGGTAAAGATAAAATATATCATATGGTTGATGGTGATAAGTGCTGTGGGGAAAAGACAGTAAAGCAGGAGGAAAGAAGGTCAGGGTATCTGAGGGTGAGGCTGCAAATTTAGCTACCATGGCCAAAAAAAAGTCACACTCAGAAAGCAACATTTGAGAAAGCTCTGAAGGAAATAAGGAAGTGAATCACACAGATGTCTGTGGACAGACCATTCTAGGCAGACAGAACAGTCCATACAAAGAATCTGAGTCGGTTGTGTGTCAGAAAGCTTTGAGGAAATGCAAAGAAGCCAGTGCAGCTAGACTTGAGTAAGCAAAGGGCAGCTTATGAAGGCAGAAAGATAAGGACGGACCAGATTGCAGAGAAGTTTTGGCCACCATGATGACTTTGGCTTTACTTGTAGAGAGGTGGGAAGACTTGGGGCCTGATTTGGGCTTCGCTGGATCCCTCAGGCTTAGATCCTTCAGGTGCAGAGAATGGGCTGTGAGGACAAGGACCTTTAGGGTGATCTAGAGGGTGGAGATGGTAGAAATGGTTGAAAGTGGTTGGATTTTGGAGGTATTTTAAAGATAGAGACAAGAGGTTTTGCTGACAGATTGGATGTAGGAGACTGAAGAAAACAAGGAGTCAAGGGGGTAACTCACATGGTGTGAGTCCACATGTCTCTACCTCTGCTGTCACCACTTTGGTCTGAGGCACCAGCACCTCTCCCTGGGACCTTGGCAATGGCTTCCTCACTGGGGCTCCTTCTCCCAGTCCTTTCCCCTACAATCTACTCCCCATGCAGCAGCCAGAAGGATCCTTTTAAAATGTAAATCAGGCCACGTCACTTTCCTCCTTAAAACCCTCCTGTGGTTTCTCGTGACACTTAGAAAAAAGTCCAAGGCCCAGATGAGCTGGCTCCTGTCTGCTTTTCCAATAATTATTGATCTTTCCTGCCTCTATCCCTAGGCCCTGCTCTGCTCCAACCTGCTCTGCTCTTCCATATATTCCCAAGCTCATTCCCACCTTAGGACCTTTGCATCTGCTGTTTTCACTGCCTGTAATGTTGTTTCTCCTCTCATTCTTCAAATCTCAGCTGAGATGTCACCTCCTAGGAAAGATCACACCCTGCACCATCACTTTATCTAAATTAGATTTGTCATTCTGGGTTTTCTCTCTCATAGCCCCTTCCTTTAAAAAAAAAACTCTCTTCCTAGCACATTCCATGGATGATACATTGACTTGCATGACTTTTGTCTCCTTCACTAGACTGTCAGTTCCCTGGGAGCAAGGGCAGGACCATGCAGACTTGGTTATCCCTGTATCTCAATGCCTGATTCTAAGACAGGCACACAGCATTAGTGTGTGTGTGTGTGTGTGTGTGTGTGTGTGTCTGTGTCTGTGTCTGTGTGTAGCAAGGCATTAAGTGATTTACAGGCATATGTTCATTTAATGGGGGCTTCCCAGGTGACTCAGTGGGTAAAGAAACCTCCTGCAATGCAGGAGACACAGAAGATGCGAGTTTGATCCCTGGGTTGGGAAGGTCCCCTGGAGGAGGGCATGGCAACCCACTCCAGTGTTCTTGCCTGGAGAATCCCACAGACAGAAAAGCCTGGTGGGCTGCAGTCCACAGGGCCACAAAGAGTCACACACAACTGAAGCAAATGAGCGTGCCTGCACACTCATTTAATACCTACAATAAGTCTGTGAGATAGGCATTGCTATTATCCCATTTTATAGGTGAGGAAACTGAGGCACAAGAGATATCACAAGGTTTACAAATTGTAGAGCCAAGATTTAAACTCATGTCTGTTTGACCCCACCACCTCTATGTACCCTTCATCACACACACAGTGGGTGCAGTCTAGAAATTTTTTTTTTTTAAATAAAGGATCGAAAATGTTAAAAAGTTAGGCTTAAACTTAGGTGCATCCGATGTGAAATCTACATTTGACCTCCACTTCTTAAACTGACATAAGAGTGCCCCATATTATTTTTGATGTGAGATTGTTCAAAGAATGTATCTCTGGAGCCGAGCAGATCTAGTCTCAAACCCCTGTCCCACTGGTTAGTATGTGACCTCAAGCAAGTCACTTCATATCTGTGAACCATTGTTTGGTCACAGAAGAACTGTACAAAAAAGATCTTCAAGACCCAGATAATCACGATGGTGTGATCACTGACCTAGAGACAGACATCCTGGAATGTGAAGTCAAGTGGGCCTTAGAAAGCATCACTATGAACAAAGCTAGTGGAGGTGATGGAATTCCAGTTGAGCTATTTCAAATCCTGGAAGATGATGCTGTGAAAGTGCTGCACTCAATATGCCAGCAAATTTGGAAAACTCAGCAGTGGCCACAGGACTGGAAAAGGTCAGTTTTCATTCCAATCCCAAAGAAAGGCAATGCCAAAGAATGCTCAAACTACCGCACAATTGCACTCATCTCACACACTAGTAAAGTAATGCTCAAAATTCTCCAAGCCAGGCTTCAGCAATACGTGAACTGTGAACTTCCAGATGTTCAAGCTGGTTTTAGGAAAGCCAGAGGAATCAGAGATTAAATTGCCAACATCCACTGGATCATCGAAAAAGAAGAGAGTTCCAGAAAAACATCTATTTCTGCTTAATTGACTATGCCAAAGCCTTTGACTGTGTGGATGACAATAAACTGTGGAAAATTCTTCAAGAGATGGGAATACCAGACCACTGGACCTGCCTCTTGAGAAACCCATATGCAGGTCAGGAAGCAACAGTTAGAACTGGACATGGAACAACAGACTAGTTCCAAATAGGAAAAGGAGTAAGTCAAGTATTGTCACCCTGCTTATTGAACTTCTATGCAGAGTACATCATGAGAAATGCTGGACTGGAAGAAGCACAAGCTGGAATCAGGATTGCCAGGAGAAATATCAATAACCTCAGATATGCAGATGACACCACCCTTATGGCAGAAAGTGAAGAGGAACTAAAAGCCTCTTGATGAAAGTGAAAGAGGCGAGTGAAAAAGTTGGCTTAAAGCTCAACATTCAGAAAACGAAGATCATGGCATCTGATCCCATCACTTCATGGGAAATAGATGGGGAAACAGTGGAAACAGTGTCAGACTTTATTTTTGGGGGCTCCAAAATCACTGCAGATGGTGACTGCAGCCATGAAATTAAAAGATGCTTACTCCTTGGAAGGAAAGTTATGACCAACCTAGATAGCATATTGAAAAGCAGAGACATTACTTTGCCAACAAAGGTCCGTCTAGTCAAGGCTATGTTTTTTCCAGTGGTCGTGTATGGATGTGAGAGTTGGACTGTGAAGAAAGCTAAGTGCCGATGAATTGATGCCTTTGAACTGTGGTGTTGGAGAAGACTCTTGAGAGTCCCTTGGACTGCAAGGAGATCCAACCAGTCCATCCTCAAGGAAATCAATCTTGAATATTCATTGGAAGGACTGATGCTGAAGCTGAAACTCTAATACTTCGGCCATCTGATGCGAAGAACTGACTCGTTTGAAAAGACCCTGATGCTGGGAAATATTGAAGGTGGGAGGAAAAGGGGATAATGGAGGATGAGATGGTTGGATGGCATCACCGATTCAATGGACATGAGTTTGAGTAAGCTCCAGGAACTGGTAATGGACAGAGAGGCCTGGCATGCTGCAGTCCATGGGGTCCCAAAGAGTCATGATTGAGTAACTGAACTGAATTGATCATTAATCTCAATCTATCCTGCTGGAGTTTCCTTCACCCATCTAGCTTGTTCCTCTGTTCATCCACCCATCCATCAATCCATTCATCAATACTGCTGAAGCCCGCTGTTGTATACCAGGCCCATGAACTCCAGAAGAAAGTAGGATATTAACAAAGATTGGAGTCTAAGGTTCAAATAGCATTTGAGGTCTCTATCAAGCCCCATGTGACCACTAGGAGTGTGGGCGTAGTGCTGCCTATTGGGTGGAGGCAAGCAAGCTGACCTGAAGGTCGTGGCATTCACTCTTTTTAAGGACCGTAATTATGTTGGCTCCCCCTCTTGATCCCAGTGCCTCACATAAGGTAAATTCTGACTCTTTTCTCACCTGCTCCTATGCTATGAAGGTTCTTGAATATAATTTGAACTTCAGCCTGTAGGTCACATAGTTTCAAGCAAGGGTATGACAAGATCATATTTGCTTTATAGAATGACTTTTCTGATCCACAGTGTCTACTGAGTCACAAGGTGCAGAATTGAAAGCAGAGAAGACAAAGAGGAGACGGCTGTACTAGTATCCACGAGGGAAGATGGACCACTGACCTCAGGTAGCAGCAGTGGAAGTAGAGACAAGTAAATGATTCCCAAAGTGTTTAAGGGGTAGATAAACTTCATGGTGGTCGTTGAATGGACCTGTGGGTGAGGAAGAGAGAGATGTAAAATATGGCGCCTAATTTTCTGATTTGGCCAACTGGGGATCACTCCAGATGCCCCACTGTGGAGGCCTGGGACAGGAGAGTGAGAGAAAACTCAGTGGTCTTGATTTGGGTCAAGACCAAGCAGCTTTCTTGGTATTTGCCTCTATTATTGGCAAATATTTTTCTTTGTGTGGGGCCACAAGCCCTCAGTTCTGTCCTGCTCAGCCACAGAGGTAATGGCATGTTGACAGGTCCAGTTGCTAACACACCTTCATTTAAAGGGGCTCGTTGGCCCCTTGGTAACCTGGAAAATTCTCACTCTGAAAGTCTCTTCTTTCCTCTTTTTCTCTCCATATTTTTCTCTCATTTCTCTCTTCTTCTCTTTTCTTTCTCTTCCTCTACTTCTCATTCTGTTCTCTCTTACACACAGATATCCTCACATCCTTCCTTATACACACTCACATATACAACCTTGGGAAGACATCTGAATGCCTATGTGTACCTGTCTCTGTGTGTGCATGCACAGGAATGGGGGATGGAAAGGAATGGAAGCGTAAAGTGCAAACTTTTAAAAAATGTTGATTTCAGACTATACTCTTACTTAAGGGCCAAAGAGGAAGCCCATGGATAACAAGTTGTCTGGAGCCAATGAGAAGTTCATCTGCTCATCCGACAAACACTTCCAGGGGGTCTCTTCAATGCCTAATCTAGGTTGGACCACTCTGTAAAAATTATAGAAGTGAGTAAGACAGACAACCACTTCCCCAAACTGCCAGGATGTGATCAGAGAGCTTACTGTGGAGGGAGTTACCAGTTGCCTACCTGGATGGCAAATTCAGAAAGACTTTACAAAGGAGGTGCACTTTGAAATGGGCATTGCAGAGTGAATAGAAGTTCATCATGCTTATAAGAGTGTAAAGACATTCTAGGTAGAAGGAACAGCATCATAGGCAGAGACCTGGAATCGTGGGACAAAATAGCAAGTAGTTCATTGAGACTGAGTAGTAGACTACAAGTGGGAGAAAGTAGTTGGAGATGGAAGCTGGAGAAGGTTTGGCTCTTAATGGCACATGAGCAAATTTGAATGGTAGGCAGTTAATTAATACAGCAACCTTGGAAGGCCCATCAGCAGCTTCCATAAACATTTCAGGTACCCGACCTTTTGACACAGCAGTTTCAGATCTCAGTGTCTGCCTCATAGAAACACTTGACACTGGGATAATAGCATCTTAACAGCATAAAATAAAATGTATAAAACTATGAATAGCCACCAATAGGGAACTGGTTAAATAATATATTTGTTCATCCCCATCCCCACTAAGGAATATCATGAGACAGTTACAATAAAAAAAGTAGATCTCTTGAGGATAGAACAAGAGTAAATAACACTTTTAAAACTGCAGCAAAATGCACTGGTATACATCCATATGTTTCCTAGCTCTATCAACTGACAGAGCCTAAAACCAATGACATCACAGTAGCAATGAGCATACTTAGTGACTAAATCTTTCTAACACTAATCATCCAATAAAAGGTGCCAGCCCTCCTTGGAGAAATGGCTGAATGAGACCTGGAGTGGCGAAAGTTCAAGATAAGCCTGAGCCATTTTGTGGTGCCAGAAAATAAGGAAGTATCTGGAAAACAGTGTGGGCTAGACAGAACTCAAAAGCCAAGCTAAAGAAGGTCCTAATAGCCAAAGAGAGAAAAACTTGAGCAGAAAATAAATAATGATGGTGAGTGAGTGAGTGAGTGAAATCGCTCAGTCGTGTCCGACTCTTTGTGATCCCATAGCCTACCAGGCTCCTCTGTCCATGGGATTTTCCAGGCAAGAGTACTGGAATGGATTGCCATTTCCTTCTCCAGGGGATCTTCCCAACCCAGGGCTTGAACCCGGGTCTCCCGCATTGTAGACAGACGCTTTACTGTCTGAGCCACCAGGGAAGTCCTAAATAATGATGGTACTGGAATTTATATATATATATATATATACATAAATTTTAGAGTAGGTCTAAATTTGCAGAAAAGGTGCAAAGATAATACAGAAAGTTCCTATATACCCCACATCCAGTTTCTCCTATTATTAACATCTCACATGAGTGTGGTTCATTTGTAACAATTAATAGAGAAACATGGATACATTATTATTAACTAAGGTCTATAGATTTTTACTTAATGACTTTTATCTGTTTCCATTGCCCAATATAGGATCCACATTACATTTAGTTCTTATGTCCCCTTAGGATTCTCTTGTCTGTGACAATTTCTCGGACTTCCCTTGCTATTGATGACTTTGACAGATTTGAGGAGCATTGGCTGAATATTTTTTAGAATGTCCCCCAATTTGGATTTGAAAAAAGCATTATGATTGTCTTATGATTCAAGTGGGGGATGGGTGTAAGGAGGACTATTACAGAGGTGAAAAACCCTTCTCAACACATATCATTGATGTACTCTCTATATTGATTGCTGATATTCACTGGGACCACCTGGTTGAGGGAGTGTTTGTCAGGTTTCTCTGTATTATTTTTTCCCCATTTCCACACTGTTCTCTCTGGAAAGAAGTCACTACGCACAACACATAATTAAGGAGAGGGGAATAATACTCTACCTTCTTGAACAAGGAGATGATATTGAATTTTAACCCATAGAATAAATGAAATATCCATTGGTTCATATTAACACTAATAAATAAATGAAGGAGAAGGGACGGATTTTCCTTACAGTAAAATTCCAATTAAGAAATGTAGAAAGAAAGAAGGCTATAGAACATGACTATAATTATTAATAGGATGGCATCAAGTAATAAATGTTGATGCACCAACAGACGCTACAATTAATAAACAAATGTGGAGTGCTTGAGGAGAAATGAGATTTTCAGAGTCTCCAAATATCTTCCCAAGGTATTTGTCAACTACATATCAAAAGGAAATATAGTAACATTAAGGAAATCCAGCAGACAACAACTTAATCAAATGATCAAAGTAAATATCACCAGTAATGAGATATATGGACATCACAAACCTCTTAGAAAGATGTGCCAAGAAGGACCCAACATCGTATCTGTGATGTATAACCTCACTCTAGTCATGAGAAAACTTCAGGCAAACTGAAGCTGAGGGATGGTCTATAAAACACCTGACTAGTACCCTTCACAAGTGTCGAGGTCATGAAAGATGAACAGACTGAGAAACTGTCATAGATTGAAGGACACTAAGGAGAAACAGCAACTCAAAACAATGTAGGGTTCTGGATAGGATCGTGGAACAGAATTTAAAAAAGAGGACATTAGTGGGAAAACTGGTAAAACTCAAAGAAGATGTGTAGTTTCCTTAATAGTATGACACCAAGGTTCATTTCTTGGTTTTGATCATTGTTCTAAGGTTATATAAGATGTTAATATCAGGGGAAGCTAGGTGAGGGGTACACAGGAGTTCTCTGTTCTATTTTATTCAATGTTTCTCTAAGTCTAAAATTAGTTCAAACTAAAAGATTTTAAAAGTTGGAGCATAAAAGATTGAGGGCAGATACCTGGAAGGACTCTAGTGGCAGAAAATGAGATGTTTCAGTGGATTTTTGAAGGGTGCATGTCTCAGACAGTTAAAGAAAAGAGCCAGGGAAGAGGCCTAGGAGTTGCACCATTGGGTTCTCAAAGTGATCCTGAGAATGTTCTGGCCCCTTTAGGGTCTGGGATTAGGAGACCTCCTCTCCACAGGGCCATCCTTCCAAAGATATGCTCACCATAGTGGCCTAGAGTCGGCTGAGCTGTGTCTCTGGAGCAAACTCTGGGCTCCATTTCACGAGTTGGAACCACAAACCCCCTTTCTTCTTCCAGTTTAGTACTGGGAGGGGCAGTCCCATGCACACCCTCTGTCTTCCTGGGATTTCCACCCTGGAGGGCGGGGTGGCCGAAGTGAGGCTGACATAGCTGGGGGAAGGCTTGGTCAGCAGCAAAGTCAGCCTCCAGAGAGAGGGCGGCTCAGACAGTGGTTAGCTCCGGAATGGGGTTTAGCAGAGGGAAGGGGGAAAGGGAGGGGACTTTCCTTCTCAAGGGGCCCTTTCATGTTGAAATCAGCCAGCGTGAATGCTGGCGGCCCAGGAGCCCAGCCGGGGGAAATGTGAGAGCCCCCTTATCTCCCCTCTTGTCACAGCTCCGTCTGCGGTTCCCAGCCGGCCAGCAAAGATGCATTAGGAGAAGTGTCGGTGGTAGGAGAGTGTTCCCATCAAGACCCTGGGCTGGGTCCACTCGGTTGGGGGTGGGGGAGGGGCTGGGGAAAGCAGGTTCCAGGCCTTCCTGGCTCTGCAGATGGAGGTTTCCTGGAGCACCCCACATCTTGGAGCAGGGAGAGGCTGAGGACTGGGCAGGAATTGAAACAAAGGCCTCTGGTGCCTCTTCTGACAACATCCCCTCACCCACTCAGGGGGTGCAGCCCCCTGCTCACACACCTGCAGGAACCAGCAGCTTGCTCCCTCGTGGAAGAGCCTGAGAGTCCTCCTGTTGGTTCCACCCCTGGATTTAGTTCTTGTTTCTGGGCAAGAAACCTGGGGCACTTGACCCAGGAGGCTACGGCCCCACCTTCCCCGGTACACTCTCAGCCCAGGAGTGACCCCTGCTGTCCAGACAACCTTGGAGGCCGAGGACAGAGCCTGCCAAGCTTCCCCGTTGCTTGTACTGGGTGGCCCTCCCGGCCCCCTTCCAAAGCTACAATCTTGTGTTTTTTCTGAGATGGGCTGTGAGGTTCTTTGTAAATCTACCACTGCAGGAGGGAGGTGGGTGAGGCCAACATCTGGACCATGAGGGCATTGTTGGTCCCCGCAGCTGGAGCTGTCAGCAGCCAGTGTTTTCAGACACCATCTGCCCATGCAAGTTTCTGGCCCCCAACACGTTCCCACTGTCCAAGACTCCAAGTCTCCTCCCCACAACTGCACAGGGTCTTGAGAGAGCCCAGTCTGGCCAGAGTGGCGGTCCTCCCAGCAGCCTCTGCTGCCCAGGAGAGGGAACGGGGAAGAACTGCAGGGCTCCTGCAGAGACGCTGGTATATGGAAAGCAGGATAGCACAAGGGAATGGGTGTGAGGAGTCCCCGGAGACAGCTTGATGCTGAAAGGGCACAGGACTGGAGGCCCTGGGATTCTACCAGCATCTGCTGGGTGACCTTGGGTCAGTCTGTTTCTCTGTCTCCCCAAGTGTCAAAATGGAATGAATCCCTTAGCACCCTACTGATAATCACCTGCTTCACCCTATTGTGCTCTTTATTGCCTGTATTTATTTCACAGCAGGCATCTCCCTCTGAGATGCTCTGTCACCTCCACTAGGATACTGTCTCTACAACCAAGGCTCTGATCACCACCGTTGCACCCTGGGCTCAGCAGTGGCAAAGTGGTCCCCGGGGTCTACTCGGCTCTGGGCACTATCATTCCACTTGCCCCAAGTGAGATTCTGGGCTCCAGGGAGCAAGGAGTCTCTACCTGGGAGTAGCAGGTGCCTAACGAAGGAGGATTTGCTCCTGGAGCTGTAGAAGAGTGGAGCGGGCTGGGATCCAGGGTGGGAAAGGCTAGACTGAGGCCCCAAGGGAGCAGACACAGGCCTGAGATGGCCACCAGGGTGAAAGACTCTGATTCAGCCCACCCTAGTGACAGGCCCCAGAGGGCAGGGACCGGGTTTGATTCCATCAGGCATCCTTAGAACCAAGTTCAGGACACAGCAGGGCAAAGGGATTCAGGCAGCATTTGTTGGTTGGAGACAATTGATGATTCAGCATTTTGCACCTGTCTTGGAACCTCTCAGCTTTACTTCTGTGACTTCTTGACACCTTCTTAAGTGGGCCCTGCCATTTCCCACAGGCTGACTGTGCTTATGCATCACCCCCTTGCACCCTCACAGCAATGGGGTAGGTACTATATTATTATCCTTACTCTACAAATAAGGTGACAGAAACTCAAGAGAGGTTTAGTGACTTGCCTGGAGTCACACAGCCAGCAAATTACAGAGCTAGGATTTGAACCCAGACCTGTGCTCTCCTCTTAACCCTGTTGCCTTCTGTAAGAGGTGCTTCAGTTCAGTTCAGTTCAGTCGCTCAGTCGTGTCTGACTCTTTGCGACCCCATGAATTGCAGCACGCCAGGCCTTCCTGTCCATCACCAACTCCCAGAGTTCACCCAAACTCATGTCCATCAAGTCGGTGATGCCATCCAGCCATCTCATCCTCTGTCGTCCCCTTCTCCTCCTGCCCCCAATCCCTCCCAGCATCAGAGTCTTTTCCAATGAGTCAACTCTTCGCATCAGGTGGCCAAAGTATTGGAGTTTCAGCTTTAGCATCAGTCCTTCCAGTGAACACCCAAGACTGATCTCCTTTAGAATGGACTGTTTGGATCTCCTTGCAGTCCAAGGGACTCTCAGGAGTCTTCTCCAACACCACAGTTCAAAAGCATCAATTCTTTGGTGCTCAGCTTTCTTCACAGTCCAACTCTCACATCCATACATGACCACTGGAAAAACCATAGCCTTGACTAGACGGACCTTTGTTGGCAAAGTAATGTCTCTGCTTTTGAATATGCTATCTAGGGTGGTCATAACTTTCCTTTCAAGGAGTAAGCGTCTTTTAATTTCATGGCTGCAATCACCATCTGCAGTGATTTTGGAGCCCCCAAAAATAAAGTCTGACACTGTTTCCAATGTTTCCTCATCTATTTCCCATGAAGTGATAGGACCAGATGCCATGATCTTAGTTTTCTGAATGTTGAGCTTTAAGCCAACTTTTTTACTCTCCACTTTCACTTTCATCAAGAGGCTCTTTAGTTCCTCTTCACTTTCTGCCATAAGGGTGGTGTCATCTGCATATCTGAGGTTATTGATATTTCTCCCGGCAATCTTGATTCCAGCTTGTGCTTCTTCCAGCCCAGTGTTTCTCATGATGTACTCTGCATATAAGCTCAATAAGCAGGGTGACAATATACAGCTTTGACGTACTCCTTTTCCTATTTGGAACTAGTCTGTTGTTCCATGTCCAGTTCTAACTGTTGCTTCCTGACCTGCATATAGGTTTCTCAAGATGTAGGTCAGGTGGTCTGGTATTCCCATCTCTTGAAGAATTTTCCACAGTTTATTGTGATCCACACAGTCAAAGGCTTTGGCATAGTCGATAAAGCAGAAATAGATGTTTTTCTGGAACTCTCTTGCTTTTTTGATGATGGACAATTCAAATTGGAACCCTAAGCACTTCTTTTTTTTTTTTTTATCATCGAAAAAAGAAGTGCTTAGGGTTCCAATTTGAATTGTCCCAGACATATGGGTTCCACACTCCAGTGTTTACATACAGTTTTAGTATCTCTTTGAATCTTCACCCCCAGTCTGTGTGGGGAGCAAGGAGGGTACTATTACCCATTATAGCATTTCACAGACTGGAGATGGGTTTGGAACCACCCAGCCAATAAATGGCATCACTGGAACCTGAGCCCAAGTCAGCCTCATGTTGAAACCTTACCCATTGCCTTAGACGAGGCTGGGCCTGTGCTCCTGGACCATATTTGATGGCCCAGGGCTCCTGCTCTCCCAGCCTGCATTTAATATCACTGATGCCACAAGCACCCCAGGGACCTAGTGCTGGACAGAGCCTGCTCCTTTTATTCCATCCACAAAGCCTTTTCAGATGCTCCACTGGGCCTCCAGTTAAAATGCAGGTGATGGTGGGAGGGTGGGCAGGCTGCCATTAGATAAGCAGAAAAGGCAAACTTTGGTACCCACAGAGTATCCATGCAGTTCTCTGACCAAAGGCTGTGTCTTGACTTTTGTTCAGATCCAAGCCTCTATTCAATGAATATTTACTGAATGTCCATTATATGCCTGGCAATTCAGAAAAAAATATTTTTTTAAAAGAGACAATCACAATTAATTGAACAGTTGCTTTTTGGCAAGCAGTGATTTCTCACAGAGTCCTGGAAGGGGTACTAGGAACACCACCTTTGGGTCAGCAAAGCCAAGCTACAGGCCCAAGGTCTCTCAAATAGAAAGTGGCAGAGCTAGTAGAACCCTGGAAATTCTGCGTTCTCAATCCCTGTGTCATCTCTCCGAAGGGGAGTGGCCCTCTGGCAAACAAGGATGAGAAGGGGAGCCCAACAAGGGCCCAGCTCATTCCCTGGGTGCCCAAGGGCCTTGCGGGGCGGGGCAGGGGGGTGGTGATGGTGATGATTCCCTGCAACACCCACTCCAGGCTATCTTGGCCTGGGAGTCCTGAGTCTGGCTGAGGTAAGACCTGCTGGGCAGAGTAACCCAGCCCTGAGAACATGGGAGGGTTCTGCTGGTGCTCCTTCTATGGAGCTGATGGGCTCAGGGCCTGTGGATTGCAGCACAGAGGACCAAGAGAGAGCAAAAGGGCAGGATTAGAGAGAAATGCTTGTACATTTAGAAAAATTCTACATAAGAAATCTCTAGAAAAATTTTCAAAGGAAAGAACGAAGACTTTGGCTTTGTGAGTCAAAAGTAGAGTGGAGGAAGTAGGAAATGAGAGATAACAGGGCCACACTCAGCAGAAGGCTAGTGGATAGCAGGGGCCAGGCCTCTACCCTTTGCCAGGCAACTTTCACAAACATGGTCTCCCTGCCTTCCCTTCCCTCCCTGCTATCCCTTCCCTCCCTGCCATCTCTTCTTCCTCAGTGAGATGGTACCTAGCAGTCCCATTTTACAGAGAGTGAAACTGAGGCCCTAAAACAGGCCTTCAGAGAACCAAAATTGCATAGTTAGGAAAGGGGTAGATATGGCCTGGGAGCACTGGTCCATCTGGTCTCAGAGCACATCCTCCAAAGGAGCAAAGAGAGAACAGCCCTGGGTGATGGCAGCAGAAAGATCCCCTGAGCCCAGATCTGTGCTCTTGGGGCTGGTGCAGCTTAGCCCCCAGCATCCACCAGAAAGCAATAGACACACCCTGGGCTGGAAGGGAGGTAGACATCAGGTCCAAAGCCCTGCCTCCATTCCTTTTACACTTAGGAGAGGTGCAACATCCATGATGAGGGGCATTTCACTAGGCAGAATAGGAGTCAGGATTCCAGGCCAAGTGCATAGTCTGAGGCATGGGGGCTGGAGAGACCATGGCAGATGTAGAGCGGTGAGACTTCTGCGGCCAGAGCAAGACTGTTGAGAGGGAAGGTGGGAGGCCAGCTGAGTCTCAAGCTGAAACATAAAAACACACCCAAGATTCTCTAGTCCAGATTCTCCCCCTGGCTCAAACCCCCTGTACAGCAGCCCCTGGCCATGTGATTAACGTCCACTCCCCTTTCCCCCAGCCATCCTGTAGGATTTCCTGCAGGAAGTCCAGGGGAATCCTTACAGCTCATCCAGCCTGGTGCCAAGGACCAGAGAGGGAAAGTGACTCATGGAAGGGCACACAGCCAGTCAATTGTAACCCTGGCACAGGCTTTTTTTGGATACTCAGTAAATATACATTGGCTTGAAGCTTGCTTCTGAGCAAGCATGCAGACAACTTTTGGTCATAGAGCTCTATGGTAATTCTGTAACCCTTTCTTCTCCAGAGCAACCAGCCCAGCTTCCAAGGCCCCTCTTCAATACTTAGAACAGTGCCTAAATAGGGCACATAGTAGGAGCTCAGTCAGCATTTGTTGAAGGAAAAAAGTTTGGTTGAGCAAATAGTGGGAACTTTAGGGCAATCATGAGGTATTCAGCAGCGGGGATCCATGGAAGCTGAAATCCAGCCCAGGCTATGCTCACTGAGCCATGTGCCCATGTGCAGGGCTACAGACAGACACTCAAAGAAGGTGCTATTTGCTAACTTTCACTAAGACAATGTACAGGCTGGTAAGGATGCTGGGGACCTCAGAGGGCCAAAGAGTCAGTCTCTGCTGTAGCCTGCTCTCTTCCAAACAGAGGCGCCTTTGGTTATATCGCCCCAGCCCACTCCCAGAGGGATGCCAGGGTAGAAGGAATGCCTTTACCCTCCTGAACCCCAGCCATCAGTTAAAACAGGATGTCTCCAGGCCACCACGTCCCGCTGCTGACTCAAACTCAGTTTCTGGTCAGCTCCTCCCACAGATGTTGCTGCTTGCTCCCTTGCTCACCACCTCATGATACACCAGCCTCTGTGGGCACTCTTTCTCTGACACATCCTCCAACTGTGGACATTTAGTGGGCACTGCCCTCTTGGAACCTTGAACAGTGAGGGAGTAGACATTTTACAGATGGGGAAGCCAAGGCTTAAAGAGGTTAAGTAACTTGGCCAAGGTCAACCAACAAGGACAATCCAATTTGGATTGAAACTGAGATCTGTCTACTCCAAAGCTTGTGCCTTGCCCATTGCTCCCCTGCCAGACTCTCCCTCTGGATACCTGATGGCAGAGCCTTGTCCATCTTCTCTGCTACAAGGTGTCTGTGTCAAGTTGACACCAGAACATCTGGCCATGTGCTGTTAATACCACCTGTGTAACTCCAGGCAGGAACTCCCACCTGGTCTCTTAGTAGAGGACAGATGGACTTTTGTCTCACCCACTGACCCTGCCACTTAGAGCTACGGCAGGACTTCTGAGAGCAGCTCTGCAGTCTATCCACCCTCCAGCCTGCTCGGGTTGGTGGCAGAGGCTGAGGAGTATGCTCAGGTGCCAGGCCCTGACTGGGTCAATTCCCATCTCTAGCCTGAGTAGGATTTCCCTGGGAAGGAGGTATCCACCAATCTTGCTCCCTCCCCAGAAGGAATGTCGGCTCTACTTCCGCCCTCGACTTGGCTCAGTGAAGCAGGTGGGCAGACGGGAGGAGGGTCTACTGATGAGCTATCTCAGACCCCAGAGCCATGTGGGGCTGGGGCTGCCTGCTTGGTGGCCTGATCTAGTGCTGATACCTCCTGGTGGAGGGGGTGAGATGGAGGAGACTCCACCAAAGATGGAAGCTCCAGGCACAGTCCAGTCAGCATGCTACTCTTTGGCAAGAGCAAGCCAGAGAGTGCTGAAACTCCAATTCCTTAGGAGTCCCAACTGTTCAGACTCTTGGAAGAAGTGAAGAAGGCATTACCTATTGAAGGATGGAGAAAGAAAGCCAGTGGCAGGCAGACAGAGTGTAAAGGGAACAGAAAGAACGTGAGCTAGAGGATGAGCAAGGGAGACAATGGACGTCGAGAAGTCTGGGTGCCAGGCCTGGTTCTCTCACTGAATTGCAATGGACCACAGGACCAGTCACTCCCTCTCTTTAAGTCTCTAAGTCCCACTTGTCAGGCTGTGGGGGGCAGGGGTAGGACTGCTTAGGCCCCTTCCAAAGGCCTGCCAGCACCAACCCTTTCATGTTCTGTGAAAGAGAACTTGCTCTTCCCAGGATGGCTCTGGCAGTGGGTTTTTCTGAAACTCAGAGTAATGAAAAATAGTATAAACCAAACTTTGGAAATTCCAAGTGTGTCTGTAGCTGGGGGAATGAGGGAGGCAGAGTCATAAATATGTTTGTCTGTGACTCAAAGCTTCTTGGGGGAAGAAATCACACATTCTCAGAGGCAGCACTGGCCCCCTCCACCACCCCCGCTGCCCGCCCAGCTTGCCCTTAGTGAGGCTCTGGTTCCTGGCCCTGCCGCCACCACCTCCGCCGCTGCAGCCAGCACTCACTTCCTGTTAACCCTCCTAGAAGAACTGAGTTTGATAAAGCCAAGGCCCCAAGAGCCTTGCTAACTTATCCAAGGACACCCAGGAGTCTTCATGCTAATACTAACATCCTGACCCGAATTGGGGAAAGTGAAGGAAGAGAGGGAAGGACAGCCCAGTGCTAACCCTTAATCTTGAGAACCATCCTTCAGGGTAGGCCTTAGGGTACTTGAAACCAGCCCTCAGAGGGGCACCTTTGTTAGATCAAGGTCATCTCATTAATAGGTGGTAAAAGTAAGATCTAGAATTCAGATCCAAGGTTTGTGTCACTGCCCAAGGGTCCCATCGTGGCCACAGCATGGATCCTCCCTGACAGTTGGGCCTTGTCGCTCTGACAAGCAGTTCCCTTGTCCCACACAGACCTGGCCATGAGACAGGGGTTCCAGCTGCGACCTGAACAGCTCACAGGTGGAGAGAGTGAGACTGAAGGAGGTGGCCCAGAGAAGCCTTAGGGGAAATGTGGGGTGATCTATCACTGGGCTTGTACCTCACTGTGTCTGGACCCCCTCCCTTGCCCCTAAGAGGGGTGCTAAGTGTCACTAAGGGCAGGCCTGAGTGACCCCACTGGGCATCGGATCCCTACCACCTTTGAATCTGGCATCTGATCCAGTGAGGGGTGAATGGGAGTTACTGCCCAGCTTCCTGGAGAGAGCAGGTTTTGTAGATACTAGCCGGGAGGCAGAGAGACTGTAAGAGGCAGAAAGACAGACCCAGAAAGACAGAGGCAGAGAAAAGTAGAGACAGACTAGAGCCAGGGAGATTGTGAGAACCAGCCAGAGAGAGACACAGAGGCAGTAAAACGCACAGAAAGACAGAGATAAAGACTGGAGACAGATACAGAATCAGAGAGACAGTGAGAAGTGGAGGGAGAGGCTAGGGAAAGGCCTAGAGGCAGGGAGACAAAGAAATGAAGACAAAAACAAAGACAGGAGGGAGGGAGACAGGAACAGAGACTCAGATAAAAGCAGCATAAGGCAGGGTCCAGCAGGTTGAAGGGAGAAGGCAATGGCACTCCACTCCAGCACTCTTGCCTGGAAAATCCCATGGATGGAGGAGCCTGGTAGGCTGCAGTCCATGGGGTCGTGAAGAGTCGGACACGACTGAGCGACTTCACTTTCACTTTTTACTTTCATACATTGGATAAGGAAATAGCAACCCACTCCAGTATTCTTGCCTGGAGAATCCCAGGGACAGAGGAGCGTGGTGGGCTGCTGTCTATGGGGTCGCACAGAGTTGGACACAACTGACGCGACTTGGCAACAGCAGCAGCAGGGTGAAGAAAACTGGTGGGGAGAAGTGAGGAAGCAGTGAGGCGGTGAGTGGAGGGGGACGGCCTGGGCACCTCCCAGATCCCTGTTCCCTCCTCCCTTCCTCTGTTTTCCTCTTCCATGCTGGGTACACAGAGGGGGAAAAATGACTATGAGAAGACTCTTGAGAGTCCCTTGGACAGAAGGAGATTAAACAAGTCAATCCTGAAGGAAATCAACCCTGAATATTCATTGAAAGGACTAATACTGAAGTTTAAGCTCCAATACTTTGGTCACCTGATGCGAAGAGCCAGCTCATTGGAAAAGACCCTGATGCTGGGAAAGATTGAAGGCAGGAGGAGAAGGGGACGACAGAGGATGAGATGGTTGGATGGCTTCACTGACTCAATGGACATGAGTTTGAGCAAACTCCAGGAGATAGTAAAGGACAGGGAAGCCTGGCATCCTGCAGTCCATGGGTTACAAACAGTCAGACATGACTGAGTGGCTGAACAACAACAGTGGTAAATTGGGGTTGGGATGGGGGTGCTTAGGCCACCTCAAGCTTCACTATGCCTCCCTGAGAGCTGAGAGGGTGAATATCTCAGAAGACTTGTAACCCATTTGATAGCACAGTTAAGAAGCTCTGTCTCCATACAGCGCTGGGATCCCAGCACGGCACCAGAGCTGTTCCAGAGCTTGGAGCAGGAGTCCAGAGCCCTGCTCTGCCCTTCCCTTTTCTCTGTGGGTTTCTCAGCTTCTCAAGTGTCTCGATGTCTCAGAAGCTCAGCATGCCTGGTCCACTGGCTGGGCCGAGAAGCCACAGGGCAAAGGGCCCAAGGCCATCGCGGGCCAAGCAGGGACCCACCATGTGCTCCACGTGCAGTTGGACACCCTTTCTCGCTCTCCCCCTGGACCCACCTCCCTGTGCTCTCTTCATGCTCAGCTGAGGCCAGCACCATCCTAACAGGCCACCTCCTTCTGGCCACCACCTGTCCATTGGCTCCAAGTTCAAATCTCCCCCTTCCCATCCAGGTGGGCCTAGGAAGCCAAGCTGTTGTCCAAGGACTAATTTCAAATACACCATCTAATTTCTATAATTGTTTTTAATAATAGTGTGTATCTCCTAATTCCAAACTCCTAAATTTTCCCTCCCTTACCCCCTTTCCCTTTCCCCTTTGGTAACCATAAGTTTGTCTTCTGTGTCTTCCATCCACTTTCTTTCAAAGAGGCAGCATAATGTTGAAAAAAGAACATTCAAGTTTGTCGTCCTGGGGTTTAAACCTAAGATCTGCCATCTCCTAGCCATGGGATATCAAACAAGTCCTTGAACTTATAATCACCAGTTTCTCTTCAACCCAAATGAGGGTAGTCTCTAGTGCCTGCCTGTTTTTCCTACCTCACAAGCCCCAGGATGGGGGCTGTCATTCACAGTCTATTCAAAAAAGGATATTTCAGGTACCTCCCATGTGCCAGACACTGTTCTGGGAACAAGCGGTGCTACAGTGAACTGGGAGACAAACTCTCTGCCTTTGAGCAGCCTCCTATCTAGAGGCAGGACAAATAGCTCATATAACATCAAGTGGCGACAAACCCTGCAAAGATAAAACCAAATGAGGGGGCAGGGAGTGAGGGCAGTGGGGCCCTGGCTCTGTCGGCCCCATCTCTCTGCCCTCCGGAATCCACGTGGCTCCTTGCTTGTGAGTGGCCCAGCCAAGAAAGCAGAGCAGGACACTGATCTGGAAACCCAGTGGCCTGGCCTATTTCTGTCCCAGAGCCCTGGCCCTGATCCAACCCAGATCCCAGTCTCCCTTGCTTCTCCAGCTCCAATTCATGAACTGGGCAAAAAGCCGTCTCTGTTTGCCCTCCTGCCAGTCTTCGCAGCCAGCTTCCAACAGTCAGCCTGGGCAACCCCTCGGGTCCGGCCCCCCATATGGGTTCTCCTCTCCCCACTCCCATTTCCTACTCTGGGTACAACTGGGCCCTTGCTGTCCTCTGCCCACGAACTAGAAGGCAGTGGCTCAGAAGCAGCTCGGCTTCACTGAAGTGGTACTAATGCCATCTCCTATGACCTGACGGCAGAGAGGGAGGAATGAAATTGACTTGGCTTCCCAGAGGCCCTCCAGAGCTCAGCCCCTCCCTGCCAAGGACACTGTGGCACTGGACCTGGTAGAGCGTGGAGTACCCCTAGGGGGCAGAGAGCTGGTGAGGGTGTCCTCAGACTAGGGGAAGGCTGAGGGGTCAAAGCAGAGGGGTTTATTCATGAGGCCCTGCACCCCTCTGGGTCTCCCTTTGATGGATATGTCTGAGGGCTAGTGGTCTGGAGGCAGTTCTTATTATTCCTGCTAAATGTGTTTGTTTTGCTTTTGCTTTTACATTTTGATAGCTTAACATTGATGGAGGTACCACACACAATTTTAAATTGTTGACAAAAAGTTTTTTTTCTGTTTGCAAAAGTTAGTCAATTCATTATAAGAAATTTGGGAGATACAGAAAGGTCTTAAGAAGACAAAAATATATTTCCCACCACCCCCTACCCAGATATAATCTCTGTTCATATGTTGGGTGTATTCCCTGCTGTCATTTTTCTATGCCTCACACTAGAGCCCTGGGTAGCTACACCAATACCTAATCAGGCACATTTTCATATATGTGAGAACATGGATAATAACAATAGTTAATGTTTATCATATGCCTACTCTATGCCAAGCCCTGTTCTCTGCTCTTTGCATGCATTAGCAGGATTGTTCTTCCTAATAATCCTTAAAGGTAGTGCTATTATTAAACCCATTTTCCTTCTGAGGAATATCCAACCCAAGGTCATGCCTCTGATAAGTGGAAGAGCTGGAAAATGAACCAGATTCTCTTGACTTTCAGAATCTATGTGTTTAATAATGGTATTAGACTGCTTTCGGGGCTTCCCTGGTGGCTCAGATGGTAAAGAAACTGCCTGCAATGCAGGAGACTCAGGTTCAATTCCTGGGTCAGGAAGAGCCCTTGGAGGAGGGCATAGCAACCCACTCCAGTATTCTTGCCTGGAGAATTCCATGGACAGAGGAGCCTGGGGGATTACAGTCCATGTGCCGCAAAGAGACAGACACTACTGAGCAACTAATACTTCCACTTTCACTACTTTTCAGGCTGCTTTCGCAGTTTTAAAATTATAAAATATATGTACAAAAGGATATTTACAATGTTCATGCCCAACTTAAGGGATAGTAATAAAACAAGAATCTGTGATATCACCACTCAGCTTATAAAATAGAGCATCACTGTTCATGCTTTATTTCCTTTCTGTTTCATAAGCCATCAGGCACATGTCCTTATATCAGCCCCAACTCTTAAATAAGTAAGTAAGCAAGTGTTAGTCGCTCAGTTGTGTCCAACTCTTTGCCACCCTGTGAACTATAACCTGCCAGGCTCCTCTGTCCCTGGGATTCTCCAGGCAAGAACACTGGAGTGGGTTGCCATTTCCTTCTCCAGGGAATCTTCCCTACCCAGGGATCGAACCCTGGTCTCCTGCATTACAGGTGGATTCTTCACCATCTGAGCCACCAGGGAAGCCTCAAACATGAGAAGTAAGCACCACCCACTCCCATTCCAGTGGGCCAGGAAACACTCATTCATCAATGCCTTCAACACACTGTTTTGTACACCTATGATATGCCATGCACCATGCTGGTGACATCACAAGCGCTCTGGTGACGCTGTGGCAAAGGACACAGGTATGCTTCCTGCTCTTATGGAGGGTTTAGTCTAGTGGGGGACACACATTCAGTGACTAGTAACCAAGCAGTGGCTTAACTATGGTTGACATAAGGGGAGATGTGGGCTATTAAGAGGGTATATGACAGATATTCCTGGCCTAGACTTGGGCCATGTGACTTCAAAACATGGCCTGCCTCCTCTCTTGCAGTTGGTGGGGATGGGAATGGGAAGGGCAGGCAGAGCTGCTATCCACCTAAACTTACTTTAGAGAGACAGAATCTGCTGGCTGGTGGCCCTCAGCCTGGGCCCAGCTGAATCAGTTAGCTTTGGCATCTTCTTCCTTCTCCTATAGTCACCACCAGGGGAAAACTTGGCCCTGCTCCTCTGCCAAGTCCTGCCCCTAGTGGCACTCTGAGCAGCTGAGTGCCCAGTCAGTTCTTAACTGTGGTTAAGAACACAGGTTCCTAGTAAGGAACCTTCTTACCCTGTTGGGAATATAAGTTGGTGCGGCCACTGTGGAAAACACTATGGAGGTTCCTCAGAAAAATAAAAATAGAATTATCATATGGCCCCACAATCCCACTCCTGGATATATATCCAGACAAAACTGTAATTCGAAAACATACATGCACCTCTATGTTCATAGCAGCATTATCACAATAGCCAAGATCTGGAAAGAAATTGAATATTAATCAACAGATGAATGGATAAAGAGGTGGTACATATACACAATAGAATAGTACTCAGCAATAAAAAGAACAACATAATGCCATTTGCAACAACACAGATGCAACTAGAGATTACCATACTAAGTGAGAAAGACAAGTACTATATATATCACTTATATGTGGAATCTAAAATATGACACAAATGAAATAGAATCATGGACATACAGAACAGACTGGTGGTTACCAAGGAGGTGGAGGCTGGCAAGGGATGCAGTGAGAGGTTCAGGTTAACAGCTGTAAACTTTTATATATAAAATGGATAAATAACAGGTCCTACTATATAGCACTAGAACTATATTCAATATCTTATGATAAACCATAATGGAAAACAACATTAAAAAAATATATATATATGCAAATCACTTTGCTGTAGAGCAGAAATTAATACAACACTGTAAATCAATTCTACTTCAATAGAAAAAAAGTATTAAAACTCAAAAACATCCATCCATTCTTCAGGCAAAGTGCTTAGCAGCAAAGTATAATTCAACCAGGGTTTGAATCCTGGTTGTACCATTTACTAGTTGTATAGACTTGGGCAAGTAACCAACCATCCTAAGCTTTATTATCAATCTTTAAAATAGAGTTGACAATGCTAGTACCTACAGCATCAGATAGTCACAAAGACTAAAGGGGTAGAATAGCATTTGGTACTAAATAATAAATATTAGCTCTTTATAGCTTTTGCTATTCCCCATGGCCTAAGGTAGGAGGTGAGTATTGTTCTGAGCCCTGCCTTGGACCTCCCCAAGCAACCTATTGCGTAAAGTATGGAGGCTGAGACTTGGCTCTGTTTCTTTGCCCTGACAGTGATCCATAGAACCTACAGATGTCATAGCTGGAAAAACCCTCAGAGACCATCCAGGTCAGCTACTCCCCCCTTCTCAATGGATGGGAAACTAGGCCCAGGGAGACGGCAGGGAGTGAATGATAGAAAAGGGGTTTTGACCTTGGTCTTATAGTCACAGCCTTAGGTTGGTTGCTAAGCACTCAAGCTTACATTCAAATCTGGGCTTTGGCACCTGATGGTACTTGATAGCTATGTGACCTCAAGCAAGGAATTTAATTC
Source organism: Bubalus bubalis (assembly GCF_019923935.1). NCBI lineage: Eukaryota > Metazoa > Chordata > Mammalia > Artiodactyla > Bovidae > Bubalus > Bubalus bubalis. The sequence goes on from NC_059181.1 coordinate 61,240,306, forward strand.
GTGGGAGCCTCGGTTTCCTGGGCTGTACAATGGGGATAAAAACATCTACCTCAAAGGGGTGTTGAGAGAATGAACTAGAATAATGCATGTAAAATGCTCAATATGGGGCCTGGCACAGAGGAACACATGTTAGTTGTCATTTGCAAGTTAAGGGCTTTCACTGCACCAGGTTGCTGGTGCTGGTGACCAGGTGGTGCTTACTGAGCAGGCCAAGCCGACCCCAGGGGCTCACCGACCGACCCTGTGTCCATTTGGCTGGCCTATTCCTCCTCTCTAGTCTCAGACCCTCTGTGCCTGCTGTGAAGGCAGCCTGACTGGCTTAAACTGGAAATGGCCTGTCAGGGGCCTGGCTAGATTAGATGCACTTGAGCCCAAGGACAAAGGCGATGCCAGGTGGCGGCGTGAAGGTATCGCCCATTCTCTCTGCCTGAGGGGACAAGCATGGCTTTCTCTGTGTTCTTCTTTAGGCTGAGCCTGGTGGGAGACCCAACTGCCTTAAATGTCATTCCTGGGGTCCCTTTGAGCCAGTGTGGTTCCCCTCGGAGGCCAGCTCATAGGCTAGGTGGAGTTGGAGCCATTTAACAGAGACACCGCCATGGGATGCCTGCCACAGCAGTTTTCCTGCCTGGCTGCATGCTGGAACCCTCCTATGGAGCATTAGAATGACCATGCCTGGTCTTTACCTTGGACTCTGCTTTATTGATCAGGACTGGGTCTCGGGAATGGACATTGTGTTGAAGCTTCTCATCTGATTCTAATGAGAGCTCTCGCACCAGACGCTGTGTGAGGTACAGCAGGTGATTCTGAAATGCTTTGGCTGAGGCTCCTGGCTTCAGGATACACTCAGGTCAGTGGGGAGATAAGTAAAGAAACAAGGCAATGGTGTGTGAGCTCTGACAGGAACGTAAAACTATGCTGGCAGCAGAAATGGCCTTTGGCTGGGCTGGTTCACAGAGGAGGTAGCATTTTGAAGCAAATCATCCATGCAGTCAACAATCAGGGATTATTTACTGAGCATCTACTGTGTACCAGGGACAGTTCCAGGTGTTGGAGATGCATCAGTGACCAAGAAGGAGTCTACATTCTCAAGGGACCCAAGCTTCCTCCCTCTGCTGGGGGTGCAGGAGACACAAGCTAGAGGTGACCTTAGAGAGCAGCTTGTCTAGCCTTACTCTTCCTTTATTCTAGGTGGGGAAACTGAGGCCCAGATAGGGGATAGGCCCATGATCAAACAGTTGTAACAGAGCCAGAAATAGAATTCCAGGCACCCAAAGCAGACTGCAGGGGGCATCGGTGACCTGATACCATGGGTGCTGGAGAGAGTGCCAGGGACTTGGAGCCCCTGGAGCCCTGTCTCCAAAGAAGTTTCCATTCTAGTAAAGATGTCTTATGAAGGGTCAGTGGTATGAATGACAGAGAAGGGGCTGTGACCTTGGTCTTGTAGTCACAGCTTTAGGTTGGGTGCTAAGTGCTAAGCACTTAAACTTAGATTCAAATCAGAGCTTTGGCACCTGATGGTACTTGATGGCATGGAAGCAGGGAAAGGTATTCCCGGGAGACGGAACATCATGAGAAAAATAGGGCAGGAAAGAAGAGGGCTTGTTTTACCAATGATATTTGGTGTGGCCAAAGCCTTGGCATTAAAAGCAGAAGTGGTGAAAGAAGAGAAACAAGACCTGGGCAGGACCCAGATAGTGGGAGCAGGTATGCAGAGACCAAGGTGTTGGAATTTAGCCTGAGAACAACAGGGAGCAAAGTAGTGACTTCCTTGGATTTGTGTTTAGGACAATGACTCTGGGGCTGTGCAGAAGAAGCTGGGCCACTGACCCATCCTAGGTACACTTTCCTCCTGAGCCCACAGCAGTCAGGGTCCTGAAGTACTGATTTCCCTTTGAGGGAGGGCGTACTTGAGGTGAGGTTTGGCTGCAAGGAACAGTGAGCATGTGGCCATCTGTTGGGTGTACTTTTCCAGGATATTAACTTATTTAATCCCACAACATCATCTTAGGTAGGCCTGGTTCTTTTCTCCATTTTACAGATGACAAACCATTTTCCCAACATCACATAGTTGGTAAGTCACAGAACCAGGATTTGATTCCAGACAGTTTACACTCTTAAGCCCTATGCTATACTGCTTCTTGAAATACCTGTTACCTTTAAGAACTCATGGTCTTAAAGGGGTGCCATGGGAGCATCACCACAATTCCTGTGCTTCCAGGAAGGCAGTGGGCATTTAATCTTTTTTGAGCTTGGCTTTGTCCCCTTGAGAGGAAGGACACCCATTGGTGCAAGGCTGGTCCTGGCCTGTTTGTATTCCAGACTCTGATGACCTCGACACTCCTGCATAGCAGCCTTATGCTGAATGACTTCTCCTCAAACCCATCTAGGGATGTTTGGAGGAATACAGGGAGGACATATGTTCTTTCCTGGAACAAAGGAGGGTATTCAGCAGATACCTGGAGGTTGAATGAGGAAGTGAGTGAACAAATGAATGAATGGTGCCTTGGGTTGAGTCCCTGCAGCAGTACAGCACAGCGGCTAAGCACGGGCTTTTGTGCCAGGAGGGTCTGTGTTCAAATCTTGGTTTCACCAACTGCCACCTGAGTGACCATCCTAGACACACACCCTCATTTCCTGCCAGGACTATTTGACAGCTTGACGTGAGAGCTAAAGCTATGAGGGTCCATGGGAAGCCCCTTTGAGAATGTAATCTACACTCTGAACTGTCTCCCCTGAATAACCCACCAAGCTGCTGATTTTCCACATCAGATCAGGGGGTTAGGGAACCTTTAAAGACTGGACCCCACGTTGAAGAGTCTGACCCCAGGTGCCATCACAGGAGTTATATTGGGGCACAGGGTGGTCTTTGCTCCCCACTATGCTCACCCCTCCCCAGGACCTTCACATTGGGAGGGGGCATTTGGAAAGAGAACTTCAAGGAAGCCTGAGAAGATTCAGGATAAGGGGATGGGTCCCTTGCCATCTTGAGCCTGTCTGGCTCCTCGACCCTCTCCCACTCCAAAGACCAGAGGCCGGGTGGGTGAGGCTAGAGAGGCTACCAGATCTAGACCAGCTTGGACAGGGGGTTGGAGGAGGAACAGGAGTTAGGAGACAGCAAAGAATGCCAGCTGTTGAACAGCCCTTCAGGCACCCAGTTCAGGCTGGGGCCTGCACAGCCCTCGTCTTCTTCACCTCATACATAAGACTACATGTATCTGTCAGAGGAGACGTTAGCCCCATTTGCAGATGAGAAAACTGGCTGGGGGAAGGGGGGAAGCACAAGGCCCCTCAGCCCAGAAGTCACCAAGTCATGAATGGAACTCCCCCTGCTTCACTCCAATGCCCTTATTGTCTCCTTCCCACCATCTTGCCTTGAGAGAAGACATGGCACCCAGGCCAGCTGAGCTCAGCCTTGTGGGTGGGCGCTAGTGGGCATCCATCAGACACCCATGCCAGAATATCCACCTCCTGCCCTGTGCAGGTCTCAGACAAGCTGTGTCGGGACCCACAGCCACCCATCCGGAGTGGGTGGTGAAGCTGCAGCTGAGTTTATTAAGAGCAAAGGATAACTCCAGCTGCACAGGAAACTCAGTAACCCTGATTATGTGTTTATTCTTTCCCTTCCCTGCCTCTGCTCTCTCCCTCCCACCTCCTTCTCTTCTTCTTCCTGCCTCCTCCCTGTCTTCCTGCCCACCTTCTATCTTCTCCAGAATCTGCCTCCTTCGAGCTGCCCTCCACCCTCATCCCCTCTTTCCCCGTGCCAGCCCCAGCCTGGTCAGCTTGCTCTAGTCTCTGAAGGCAGGGGCTGCCCACGTAGTAAAGAAAAAGACCCAAACTTCCTCTCTCTGGGGAGGTGGTGGTGGGTGGGGGTGGGGGCAGGCGGGAGACACAAGCTAGAGGTGACCTTAGAGATCAGCTTGTCCAGCCTTACTCTTCCTTTATTCTAGGTGGGGAAACTGAGGCCTAGATAGGGGAGAAGGCTATGATCAAACCGCTGTAACAGAGCCAGAAGTAGAATTCCAGACACCCAAAGCAAGACTCCAGGGGGCATTGATGGCCTGATACCATGGGTGCTAGAGGAAGTGCCAGGGACTTGGAGCCCCTGGAGCCCTGTCTTCAATAAAGTTCAGAATGAACTGATATCCATTCAATTCCTTCTGTTGGTCTAGAATTCTAGAGCTACCAGCTATTCAAGGCCACAGGACTCACTAAGGTGAGTCACACCTCTCTGAATCAGAGAGGGAAATAGAGGAATGGTGCCAGGAAGGCCTTTGACCCTGAGACACAGAGCCCCACGGCAGGCCTGGAAATGCTTCAGTGGGGTGAGCAATAGAAGGAAGAGGAAAGACTCGTGTTTGACAAGAAATTACTTCCTGCCAGCAGGCTCTGTGGGCTAATGGAAATGGCTGAACAAACATGGCTAGGACCTCTCCTTCCCCAGAGATCTCTCAGAAAGAGGACAGCCTGCCAGAGCCCCTCAAGATCCTGGTCCCTTGGCAGCTGCATTTTGTGGGGCACACCAGTGGGGTGCCTCCTTGGGGGAGGAGCCTGGGGATCGAGGTGGAGGGAGGAAAGGGGATTTGCTCAACTAAAAAAAAAAATCTCCATTAACCCAAGCTGACACATCGGTATTAGCTTTTCCTACGCTAAATTACACAAGGATAAACTTGGGGCTGGAAGAGAAACCACACCGATTAGCGTCAGCTCCAGACCCACCGCACCATGACCAGGGGCAGGGGCAGGCATTTGTGAGGTGGTTCTTTCCCCTCTCATTTCTTCCTCAGAGTTTTAATTCCCCTGTCTTGCTGTGGAGTGCCAGGGACACAAACCGAACTCATCACGTTCTCCGCTGAGCCAACACGAACTCTCTGCAAGCTTGAAAAGTGTATGGCAGGAGTGGGGAGCCTTCCTTAAGGCCTTGAAGTTGGAAAGACCAGAAGAGAAGAAAGTAAAAGAGGAAATGGTCATTCAGGACATCAGCAGACAGTAAAACTAAACTAAATGGGAACTTTAATGAAACTGACCAGATCTCCCTTTTTTCCTGGAGTCCATTCCCAGCCACTGTCACTGGGCCCTGGGTTCTCCCAGAGGCTCCATGTCAAGGCCAATGGGACAAGGAGTGATGGGGGTCTGGAAGCCACAGCTGAGATCCTGCTCTAGGTGTGGGGGCAGGGGACAGCGCTCACCAGACACTGCCTATGGGCCAGGAACTTCGCCAAGCATATTGCCTCATTTCTCTTGCAGAAACCCCACAACACCACTCTGCAATCGGGATGATCAGCCCCATGTTCCAGATGAGGAAACTGCAGCTCAGAGAGGTTGAGTGACATGCCAAAGGCCATACAGCTACTAAATGGTAGAGCCCAACCTGAACTCATATCTCTTGGACCTGCTTCCCCACACCCCACGGCATCTGTCAAGTGTCTTTGAAAGGGAGCTGATGAGAAACAAGAAACAATGAAGCAATCCTTTTTTTTTTTCATGGATCATGGATCAGTTCTGGGGACCTCAGCCCATGCCCCGTCTCTCAGTCCCTACCTTGTCTGCTCATTGGCTGACCTCATCTCAATCCCTAGGAAACATACACTCTTCCTCTTGTTGGATGTAGGGGCAGGTGAGAGCATACCTCAGTCTGTCCTTAGCCCCTTGGCCCAGGAAGAAACAAGCCTTTGACTCAGACCCAGGAGTGAGTTCAAAGTGCAGACTCAGCCTAGTGGTTCAGACGGCCCAGTTCAGACATTAATCCTAGCTTGACGATGTATTGGTGGTAAGATCTCAAGCCAGTTGCTTAATTCCCCTGTCTATTCTTTTCTCATCTTATAAAATTGGCTTGATCATAGCACTCACCCCATAGTATAGTTATGAGGATTATGTGGGCTTATACTTGCAAAATACTTAGAACAAGGTCTGGCCCCTGGGAAGTACTATGTAGATGTTAGCTCTCATCAACATTCAGTAATACAAGGAACTCCTGCATCACCAACAAGAAAAATTGCCCAGCAGGATGCCTCAGGGGATCCCTTGTAATGATTCAACAAGGACTGGGGTTGCCCAGTAGCAGGACTTAGGGTGCCTGCTCTAATGATTCAATATGAAGAGCTATTGCTCAGGGCAGCCCTTGCAAAATCTACTTTACCAATTCGCTCACAACAGTTAGAAATGATCAGGTCGAACCGTAGGAAATTGCCAATGCTTGACCACCTTTGACCTAGAAAAATGGCAATTTCATATGGTTTAACCTAACTGCAGAGTTCATTTTGTGGTGGGTAAGGGCTGCTTCGGCCCCCACTCATTTCTTACCTCCTCAGCTGAGGAAGGTTGCTAAGCATATGTGACCCATTTCTATAAGGAGTAAATAGTTGGTTTCTGGTAGATGCTTCCAAAATACTTTAAAACTGGGCTTCCTTGAGAAGTTGAAACATTCCTCCTGGAACCAATTTTGCACTATTAGAGTCCTTGATATTTAGAGCCAAGAGGGATTTGGGGGGGGGGGAACCTTTATTTTTAGATGTCTGAAGATGAGTGGTGAGTAATCAAGGATATTAATGGTATTGCTGGAGGTGCTGGAAGGCAGGGGTCACTGGACATGGTGTCTGCCACCCTGGGAGACCGCCAAGCCTTGTGGAAACTGAATAGAATGGAAGACGGCAAGGTTCCTGGCATCTCTGCTCTTTGATGGCCCTCAGATTTATGGAAAATGGCTCAAGGAGAAAGCTTGTGTGTATGCAAGGGCATGCATCCTCTCCTTTTACCTTTATCTTGATTCTCTTTCTCCTGGTGCCCATGGCATGCTATGGTCCCTCCGAACCTCAGTTTCTCCTCTATTAGCTCCATGACGTTAAGGAACACATTTGTCTTGTCATTATTGAATCCTCAGCACTTCACCCATCTCTGGACACAGAGTGAGCCCTTGATAAATGTTTTCTGAAGGAATGAATTAATAAACAAACGAAGCCCATGGGTTCTGTCTTGCTTAGCAATCATAGTTTCCAGGAAGAAACAATGAGGTCCTATGAAAATCCTTTCCAAGAACTTGAAGTGCTACACAGATGCCTGAGGACGTCATGGGTGTTGTCCAGGGTTGTGGTCAAGTCTCCCCAAAGTAGTCAGAGCCCGGAGTCTCAGAATGATAAAAGCCAAGGAAGAAGAGGAAGTCAAAGGGGCAGGACGTAGCCACTTCAGAGTAAAATAAATAAATAAATAAATAAAGTATGTGTGAGTAGCTCTACTGAGTGGTGATAAAAAAAGAAAATATGGTTTATCTGCTGCAAGAAGGATTTATATCAGAGCTTCCATACACTGTGGGGAAGTGAAGCAGAGTGGATGTCCTTCCCTGAACATCTCGAAAAACAGAAGGCCACCACTCTCATCACATTGTCCTCAACCACTCACAGCCAGTGGGGCCTGGGGCTAATCCTTTCACCTCTTTGGGCCTCAGTTTCCCCATCTGTAACTGGGGGTTGGGGGATGGTGGGAGACCCTATGGTCTCTACAGTTCCTTCCAGCTCTTAAAATCTGGAATTCTGTCTGGAGGCTGGGCTGTGCTGGCATTACTTCAGAAGGATGTAGATGGCTATAAAAGTGATGGGATCCCTGGAGATGGAGAATCCTGCAGGGAAGCCCCCTCCCCTGGCCCTCCACCTCCTGCCCTTTTTAACTGCTGCAACCACAACCCTCCCCTGCTCTCCCGCGTTCCTCCTTCCCAAACCCCCACAGCTCTGTCTGGAGGCCCCATTCTCTGACCAGCTTTGTTTGCTTTTAATAAAGTTAATCGCACTCCTAATTTGTATGTAATGAAAAGATAAAAGGGAGACATGGGGGCGAACCTTCTACTGGAGTGGGAGTAGTCCAGTTCCAGGGCCGCCAGCCACCTCCCCGCCTCCACCCTTACCATCCTTGCCCATCCCTGGAGTCTGAGCAGGGGCTGCTGTCTGGGCCCCAGCCCAGCCTGGTTGTCCCTGAAGCTCCCCCAGGGAAGCCTCCTGGGGCCCTGCTTGCTCTGCCTTCCACCTCCTCGACCAGGTCCTTGAAGGCAGGGCCTGGCTGGAGCCAGGCACTCAGCAAGCAGCAGCAAAACTCAATTCTCCACTCTTGACTGTGTGCCCACATAGTCTCTGGAAATTCCTTGGATTCTTTCATGGGGAGATGAGGGAATATACTTGGGAGTGATTTGATTTACCTCAACTTCAGGTCTCCCCTTTAGCCAGCAATCACTCCATGAAACAGCTTTTCCTTCACAAGTCCCACTCAACCGGTGGGTCATCTCTTACTGGTTCTCAGCGCAGCCCTGCCACCAGCTTGGGACCACACATTTCACATCCCTGGGCCTCAGCCTCCCCATGAACCTCAAGAGCAGGTGGAGTCTGGTCTCTGTAGGTGGTAGATGGAGAGATGGCTGGTTATGACCAGGCTGCTTCCTATATCCCAGCATGCTGGAGAAGCTTGCAGAGCTGCTCTTAGGAGGCCAGCTCCCCTCACCACCAGAACTTTCTCCCTCTCCTAGCATAATTCCTTCTGCACCCACCCACCTCAGAGTCAGCTTCTGTGGAAAATTGTTCCCTGCAGTAGTGGTTTGGGGGAATGATGTTCAGGGAAATACAGGCCAGGAACCCTAGGCTCTCCAAGAGTTCTGCTTAGCAACACAACTCAGTGAGGACTGTGGCAAAGGACAGAAGCAGTAGAGGTCACCCCCATCTCTAGCCCTTGTTTCAGAGGTCTATATCCCGAGCACTCACTTGTCCCCACTAGAGGGACAGATGTAAGGCTGGTGGGGGTTGGGAATGACTTCATGCACCAGGAAGAAGTGAGGCTGCAGAGCAAGCAGCCCTTTGTCTGCCCTCCCGGGGCAAGGTCAGGCGGGGCTTAGGCTGGGCTCCAGACCCAGATGGGGGTATGGAGAGAGCAGCTTCACTGGAGGGGGGCTCTCAGCATGGCACGCCTGAGCAGCAATCTGGAAGCTATTGGGCTCGTGTGTTTCTGCGATCCAACGCGAATGCCATGCCCAGTTCATTTCCTCTAAGGAAACACAACCTCAGGGGATAATTAGAGCTTCTTTGCGTACACAATCCCATATTGTTTATCCAACACAAATTAAAAAACGTGGGCCCTGAGAACAAGGAGCGAGAGATAAAGGAGACCTCCTCCTCCTCCTCCTTCTCCTCCTCCTCCTCCTCCTCCTCCACCCTCTCCCGTCCAGCTGGATCTCATTACCCTGCCCGGCCAGGCCAAGCCCCAACCCAGCCTCACGACCCACCCCCACTGCCAGCTCCTGCTCATGCAGCCTTTGTGCACCCCTAGACTCAGACCCTCAAAGTCAGGGCCTGGGATCCTTCTTGGCCTTCCCCCTTGTCTGTCTGCCTATGGCTCTGTTGTGAAAGGTGGCCCTGGGGCAGGCCTCTCTGGCCAAAGAGTGCTTGCCAAAAAGTGACCATTTGTCTACATGTCCTCTCAAGTACCTTCCCACTGAGGAACGTGGGAAATGCCAGTCGGCAAACACCACTCAGCACCCAGGAGCAGAGGCAAAACCCATGCCCTGGGGGTTTCTGGGAAGGAAGGGCTAGCTCTCTTGGCCCTGGCCTTGGCCCTGGGTCCCTTCCACTGCCCAGATGCACTCCACTCAGACAACAGGGAGCCCAGTCAGCCTGGCCTGGGGGCCCCTCCACAAAGCCCAGCCCCTGTTTCCCCAGGCCCCACAGCCCAACAAAGGAGGATTCTCAGCCCGGGCGGCTCAGGGAGGGAGGAAGGAGGGTTGCGGGTGGAAAATAGCTTCAGAACCCAAGGTTGGCCATCTCCATGAAAGCCCTATTATTGCTCGGGTTGCTAAATGTCTTGCTTAGCATGGCCAATTCAGCTCCCCTCGCTTCCCTGTCTCCCCCTAGGACTGGCTCCACATTCCAGCCCTGCACAGCCAGCCTTTCTCAACCATAGGAGGCAGGACAGGGAGGGCTTGAAGGAGGTAAGAGGGCTGCCGAGGGAGACCTCACCTTCCCCG